>NC_084460.1:245199372-245502403 GCF_027409185.1 Cynocephalus volans
GCTTGGTTAGCTGTCCGTTCTTGACATGTTGAATGACATCATTTCTATAATCAACCAATGGGGACTCTCTGCTCTGAGCTCTTCTCCTTCTAAGTAGTGGGAATAGTCAATGCACTGTTTACAAAAAATAACAAGCCAGGAAGAAGGGAAGGAAAGAACAATGACTTCCCAATTCCAATTCTAATACTAACTTCCTGTTAGACAAGACAGACTGCAGTTACCTCATCTAGCAAGAAAAATTTAATAATTGTCTTACCTATCTCAGAAGAATATTGAGAGACTCACATGAGTTAAAATATGTGTAAAGAATAAAATCTCCACAAATGTAAATTTTGATGTTGTCATAATGATTGCTGCTTCCAACAGCTTCTAAGAGAGTAAATGTAACAAGTTGAATACCCAGCATGTATTTTACCATCTTCCAGTCGACTGTTTTTCTGAACATAGCACCAGACCGACAGGACTGTCGACTGGAAAAGCTCCCTGGGCCGGCCCGTTGCTCACTCGGGAGAGTGTGGTGCTGATAACACCAAGGCCACAGGTTTGGATCCCATATAGGGATGGCTGGTTGGCTCAGTGGGTGAGCGTGGTGCTGACAACACCAAGTCAAGGGTTAAGATCCCCTTACTGGTCATCTTTAAAAACAAAAAAGAAGAGCTCCCTGCCTTTAGTGCCCACAATGAGCACAGTACAAACATTTTACATCATTGAACCATGAAAAGCACAGAGTATTTTTCCCAAGTATTTTTTTCTGGGAATAATTGTGAAGGATCACCTTCCAGGTGAATAGCTGTGACCTTGTACTTCCAGCACAAATAGAACTGTGTTTTATGTATTGGTCCTAGTGAAGATGTAATTTCAAGAAGAAGAATGACTTATTACTCTGTGCATGGCTGAGGAAAGATAACCCTTGCTTGATCCAATGATCTGTGCATAATCTGCCCCCTGGCAACAATTTGAAGACAAAGTAAGAAGCAGTTTGGTTTCCAGTTTTCTTTTACTTAAGAAATCCATGCTGCAGACCAGAAGTTTTCCATAATCTGTATAATTTTGTTGTTTTTAACTGGATGGCTCAATAAAGTGTAAAACAAGGGAAACTTCCATGGCAACAAGCCACAAGCATCAGGATCAAATCTTAAAACAATGGACATTCCAAATCTAGAGCAAAATATATTTTTAGTCTCAGAGAGACAATAATTCCTGTCACCCTGTTTCAGAAGTTAAAAGAATAGGAACAGCTAAACTCTCATCATGTCCTATGACTATCCTAATCATGATGGTACCATGTCAAACTGCCAAGCTGAGATTTAAAAATAAATTCAGAGTCAACCACTGAAAAGGAGCACAGGACACTTACAGGTTCATCCAAGGACTGTGGTTCTCTGTCTTCGTGACAGGGAAGAATAATTGAAGGCTTATTTTGATGCCTCATTTTGGGTATGGAAATAGAAAGTGGGACAAAATACCTAAGGCAAATATCAGCTACACCAAACCACAAGTACCATTGAGAGATAATGACAAACAAAATTGATGTCAGTGTTCAAAGCTTTGCAAAATTAATCAGAAACATTTTTTTGAGAGAGAAAGAAAATAGATATGGATAGGTTTTTGGAAATGAAGTATAACAATAATCGAGCACTGAAAACAGAGTTAAAACTTCCCAGATGCTATGATGCTACTCAATGCCATTAAACACTGGGTGGCACCTTTAAAGAGAAGGTATTGATTTCCCACAGTCACTTACTATCTGCTATAAACAGCACTTCTTCCAAAACACCAAACATTCTTTTCAGATAAAGTACATTCCACCCTTCTGATGGCGTCAATTAATTCTCTCTAGTGATAGAGTTTTGTTATTGCATTCTGGTTTTATTTAAGCCCCCTTTCAGGAACTGTGTCTAATAGATCTTTAAAGCATCTCTGGGCAGCCTTAACTTACATAACCTCATTTTTTCAAAACTGTTTATTACTTTCTCCCCCTCTTAACATGCTCTCACTCTAGCTCCATCCCTTCCTTGGGGAACACCTGCTTGTATACTTTGGGAATACACCTTTCTGTATTACCAAAAGCAGTGCCTACCTTTGAGACCTTTCTCGTTTCTAAATGGAGTGTGCAGAATATGAAAGGAGTAGAAGAAATGCTTCTTTGCTGACTAGCAATGGAATCAGAATCTGCCAGAGAAAATAGCTTACAATTATATCTAGGCAGGATATTATCCAGGGCTCATATGGGAGAAATAAAAGGAAATAATGAAAAATGACCAAAAACCCCACAAAAACCAAAAAGAATGCAACAATAAAAAAGGTTTGATTTCTACCTTTAATACAGAAAAGAAGAAAAGGGAAAAAAAATCCAAGTATATTTTTAAAATCAATACATTGTTAAAAATAGAAATTACAAAATATATCACAAAGTTATCTTATAGTCTATTTGAAATTCTCCAACAAGGAATATAACGTACTTCATTTAAACAGCATACTCCATCATTTTGTTAAAAATAGAAAAACTCTCTAAGTAGGATGCAGGGTAATTTACACAGGAACCATTCAGTGCAACTGAACACTATTTGCAAATTTTGACCTGAAGCACAACTTTTTTTTAAAGCAAAAGAAAACTAAAGTTAGACTGATGCTTACCTCCTTTTCATCCTCAGAGGGAAAAAATACATTTTAAAAACCCCATAAATTAAAAAAAAAAATCTTATTTATTGGTAAAAACAAAATATGGAATAAAGTGAAAATATTAAATTACCTACCTCATAGTTTTATATGTATGAATCTATCATTATTTCTCAATGGTTCCCAACTCTTTAGTCTGTTAGTTTTTCTATTTTTCCTATAGACATAAAGCTCAAGCATGATTATAGATATTTATGGAAGGCTGAAGTGTCACCAGGCAATGTAATTTTAAAATAATGTTTTACTAGGCATACACTCCCCTGCCAAAATGTATTAAACACGTAGAATCTCAAACTTTATTTAACAACCTACACATGTGCATCAGGTATAGCACAATCTACATGTTCATGAGTCCCTGATGAGAAGATGAAACAAGATAATAATGAACATCCACCAAGTGTCTTGACATCCCCATGAGCCATGTCAAGACAGACCAGCGCAGATGAGTCCTGGCTCTTCCAGTAGAAGCTGAGTCATGTGGGACACATTTTTAAAACCTCTCACATTCAGTTTTCCCATCTATAAAATGAGGATGATAATAATTACCCACAAGGTTGCTGTGAGGATTAAATGAGATAATGTATGCAAAGCACCTATCACAGAGTAGACAATAGTTATGTTTCCATTATTTTCTCATTTAAGAAGAAAAATAAACACTGAGAGATACTGCAGCCTGTTTTGATGTCTATAATTTGCTTTAAATTCTTTAGCAAAAACCATGTGAAATTATTTGTGTGTGTGGAGCGGGTATAGGTTTAATACATCATTGAGGAGCAGACAGTTGCCCCATCAAGATTTTATACTACAGGAGTAATCAGAAAGCCACTCCAAATATGACTATTACAAGTGCTCCAGAGATCTTTTTCTGCCTTCAATAGCATGGGGCTTTGCTAATATTAGAAATACATTTCATTGGTGAAATTAGTAGTTTGTTAATCAGCACAATGAATATTAGATATTGACTCTGATTACTGCAGTTAGTGGTATTCAAGATATATGTATTGGTTATGATATTCTAGAGATATCTCCACCCTTATATTAATAAGGTGCAAAAATCTAGCAAGTTCCAAACTTGTATCCTTAGGAACGAATCCTGAGGCTGTCTGATCCTGCTACTGAATCAAAGGATTCCGGTTGCCTTGTGCCTACCACCAGAACAACCAGATCCTGCTTCTGAAATATTGCAAGGAGTGTTTAGATCACTAAAATAAAGAGAGCTTGGACTCCATGAAGATTACTGAACAGAGTATACGAACTATTTGACCTGACTTGCCAAGAAATTTTTGTTTAAATAAATGTCTTTGTGTATGGCAGGATTTTAGTCTTAGATCTTCTTTCATTAAAAACAAATAGCAAGATTATAGGAAAGTAGCCCATTCTTACCTAATTTAAACTTTTTAGCAGCTATTTTCATGTACCTACAAGGTATTATGAATAACCTAGGAGTTGTGTGAGACCAAATTGGCTTAGGGTCAGTTTGCATCATACTATTCTTTTTTTCTAATTAAAAAAAAAAATCAGCTTAGACAATGGATGATTAATTCCTTGTAGAATGCATGCATACATAGAATAAGTCAAAGGAGTAGAGATAAAGAGAAATCAGAAATCAAGGGAATGCAATTTTTAAAAATTATATTGAAGCTGATAAAGGTTCAGTGAGTAGATACATTACAATTGGCATTGTAAATTAATACAATTTTCTGGAGAGCAAATGGAGAAACTTATCAAAAGCCTTAAAAATAAATGTTCCACCAATAAGCACATGAAAAGATGCTCAATATCATTAGTCATCAGCGTAAGACAAATCAAAACCGTAATGAAACACCACTTTATACTCTCTAGGATTGCCATTATCAAAAAGACAGATAATGACAAGTATTGGCAAGGATGTGGAGAGATTGGAACCCTCATACATTCTGGTGGGAATGTAAGATAGTGCAACTGTTTTGGAAAACAGTCTGGTAGTTCCTCAAAAGGTTAAGCATTAGAGTTACCATATGACCCAGAAATTCCATTCCTAGTTATATATCCAAGAGAAATGACAACAAAAACTTTTCAATAAATATTCACAGCATCATTATTGATAATAATCAAGAAGTGGAAGCAACCCAAGTGTTTATCAATGATGAATAAAACCTGATAAACCCATACACTGCAATATTATTTAGCCATCAAAAAATGAAATACTGATACATGTTACAACATGAATGGAATCCTGGAAATATTATGAGAAGTGAAAGAAGCCAGTCACCAGATCACATATTGTATGATTTATTGATATGAATCATCCAAAATAGGCAAATCCACAGAAATAGAAAGTAGACACATGGTTGTCTAGGACAAGGAGAGCTGGGAGGAATAAGGAGTGACTGTTAATGGGTATGGGGTTTCTTTCGGGATGATGTAAATTTTCTAAAATTGAATGAGGTGACAGTTACACGCATCTCGACAAATATATTAAAAACCATTGAATTGTAAATGGATGAATTGTATGATATGTAAATTACATCTCAATAAAATCGTTAAAAAAATTAATATTCAAATCCCTTGACCCAGTAATCCTGAGCATTAGTTTGAAACATGAAATTAGTGATATCGGATCATTTCTGACTTGTAAAACAGCAATTTAATAGTTGTATTAATCTGTTTTGTGTTGCTATAACAGAATACCTATGACTGGGTAATTTACAAAGAAAAGAGGTTTATTTGATTGGATCATTTTTTTGACTTCAAAACAGAAGTTTAATAGCTCAACCTAATAGCTATTCTAAGATGTGGCCCAAGATTTATTTATAAAGATGTTCATTAGTTGGAATTTTGGAAACAACCTAAATGCTAAGAAACAAAATAATTAAACAGCTATTGCATAATTACATGGTAGAATATAATGCAAACACATAAATTGTATCTTTAAAGAATTGTTTAAAACATGATAAAATGATGTGTATACTACATGATGCAAATTTTGGAAACATATCTTTATTTATAGGTAAAAACAAATACAGGGAAATACACCAAGAATATTAGCAGTATTATCTCTGAAAGTCAGGATTATGAGTGATATTGTTTTTTCTTTCTTTTTTGTACTTTTCAAATTTTCTACAATAAACTTGTATTATTTTTATAATTAGGAAATAATCTTATCATAAAAGGAAAGGTAAAAAATCACAGAAAGACATATTCCCAATTCAAAGATGGCCAATGATACTTGGAATTCTACAAAATTCCACTTTTAGTCAAAAAATAATTTGATTTAAATTTTCAAAATTTTAATTCAAGTATTTCAGCACTCTAAGATGAAAAAAAGCAACCTTGCTGTTTTATTCAGATGATAACACTAAGCTAGTTATGCAAAGAAGACAGTTATCTGTCTTAATTTGAAATCTCCGGTAAATAACATTCCACAACACCCTGTTCTAGTTCTTTAATAACAATTCTTCCTGCCAACAAGTGCTTGTTTACTTCTAATCTGCAATTACAGATCATTCTCTCTTGTCCAAGACCCGTATAAATCAGGAATAGAGTGGATAAGACTGTTCTTTGTGATTTTGCACTTTTAGAAGTGGCTTGATTAAAAGGCTATTTCAAGTCTTCCACCTATTAAGAGCCACTAATGAATCAATCCCTTAATATCAGAATGCACAGAACTTGCTTCGGCCCCCGACCTTTTTCTCCTAGACAAGCCAGATCCTGTCTGTCCAGCACTGTAATTTCTATAGTCTGGCCATGTCAGGTTAAGATCATCCAGTTTTTTAACTTCCCCAAACCAGGGGATGGTAAATTGATATTGTGATTACACTTGACACTCATAAGAAGATGCAACACAAAGATACTTGAAGTAAACATAATAAAAAGACAACGCTTGCTTGTGTTTCAAGTTTGGTATATGAGGCAGCCTAGAGGAACACACATCTTTGTGAACTCGTAGAGTAAAGGGGAAAAAAAGATTCAGTTGAAGAGTCGGTCACAATTTATCATAGTTATTTGAGAGAGAGCTTGCTCCCTAGCGAAAGATCCTATTTTATTGTGAGCCCTTTTGATGTTACCTAGACTTAATTAAGCACACTCATGTGAATAAACACTACAGAAAAAAGTTGTCAAATTATCTAAATTATAAAAATTATATATCTAATCACTGCTTGAAATTATGATATATATTTATATGTTTAGTTTGTTTATTGTCTGTCTTTACCACTAGAATGTAAACTCCAAGAGGGCAGGAATTTTTGTCTATCTTATTCATTGGCTTAACCTCAGCACTTGGAACAATGCCTCAAACATAGCAGTGTCTACTAAGTACAAACTTAATAAATAGTGAATGAATGAATGGTTCTTCCACACAATGGAACATTATATAGCCATTAAAAATTAGGTGCAGATCAATGATCACTCATAACCATTTGCATTCAGCATTGTGAGTTATATCCCTGTAACTTATTGAGTTAATTTATTTTATGTTCCCGATAACTGTCAACTATCTTACTAGATTCTGCAGAGTACATGGAAAAAGAAAGAAGGACGTTGCATCTAAGCACTTATTTCCTGGTAACTCTTAGAAACATAAAAAGAGAAGGTAAGGAAGCAGGAAATTACAAATGCCAGTATATTGGCCACCAAAGGGCATTGGAATTATTGCAAAGGGACTGTAAATCTATATGCATAACAAGCATTATCTTCATCTGGAATAAAAAGTACACTATGTAGGTATTGTCCTTCATTTTGTTCAATTCAATTGTTGCATTATTGATTTTTTAAATTCCTGAATACTTGATAGTTATTTTCTCAATGAATGGTTAAAATCCAACTGCAATTATTTGGAGACATAAAAAAATGTTAAACTACAAAATATTAGAAAGCCCTATTAAAGACAAAGAATAATCACTTTTGGAATAGTGCCTACTTAGGTCTGGGATGACAGAATTTGATTAAATCCTTGACAGATGAGTGAAGAAAAAAATTCCACATAATTAGATAAGAATATAAGCAAAGGTATGGGATTGGGAAGCTCAAGACAAAATCAGGGGCAGAGTAGACCAGTTTTTGCTCAATGTTAACTCCGACACCGGACTCTGGCCGGCAGACTTGCCTTCCTACTCCAGAGTTAGACTCTGCCTAAGGAAAGGGCGGAGAATAGATCCAGTAGTCCATGGCAACATTTCTCCAAAAGAAAAAAAAAATCCCTAAAGTTTAACCTGAGAGTTCTGACAGGTACTGTGTTGGTAATAGTTTTTTGGTTGTTTCTGAACCTCTTAGTCAAATATAGTCTGATGAACACATAGAACATGAACAAATTGGTCCTGAGGCTCTGATGGTTTCACAGTGATTATATGGAACCAGGGTAATAGCTGTTAAAAGGCAAATAGTGCAGTGACTAGATCGTTTACGTGTAGATAAAATATTGTAATTAACGAGTTATGGGATTCAATTCAAATTTTTTCAAGGACTGCAATCTTATTGAGCAAATATAACTTGAAATCCTGAGTCATGTGGTAGAACTTTTAAAACGTTTTTGCTGAATACTAATTTTTAATTATAATTTTAATGCAGCAGTTTTGAAAATCTAAATTAGTTGGAATATAGGCAGAAAAAAATGAGGTGGCAACAGAGAGGGCATTTCTTGCCATTAATTAATTAATTAATTAACTTTTCCTTCAGCATTTGAGTATCTTAAAGACAATGGACTCTTGACAGAAAACACATAAACTTGCCTTAGCAGAGTTGTTGCAATGTTACTAGCCTTGTACAAGATTTTTATTTAAAAAATCTTTGAAAAGTACTCCCGAAAATTACCTTTTGTAGAAACTATTCATAAGATGACAGAAGAAACCTGTCAATCTTTGTTCCCATTAAGTTGATTTTATTAAATGGACAAGTTGTTTGCAGGTTGACTATTACGGCAGAACTATAGCTTGCAGCCACATCTAAAGGTATTTAAATACAAAAACCATTCTCGTGCATTTTACATATATGTGAGCTGTGTTCAGTCTTCTGGGGCCAACAATCTGTCATCCCATCAGCATGATATATTCAACATTCCCCCTCCTCACAACAGTGAACTTGAAAACCTTTTGCATCCTGGACATCTCACGGAGCCTACACATTAGCCTTGCACAATCAGAAGAAGTTTAGAAATGTAAAGCTAAGAGCTTATGAAATCCTTCCCATTATCTGATTATGAGTCTCACCCTGTTGCTGATTACAAAACTCCAGCTTCCGCAGAGACTCATTAGCATTATCCATGCACCATCTTCAATACCAGTTGGCAGGGCAGCATCACCAGTAACGAGCTTCTGGAACACGACCAGTCCCCGGGCAGCCAAGCTCAGTTGGCTGCATGCCAGCTCTATGGGGTGTCTGAACATGTTGGCATGAAGGAGAGCAGCAGGGTAACCAAACTCTCCAAATTATGAGCTGAAGCCTGGCCGGTTAGCTCAGTTGGTTAGAGTATAAACTTCTAACATCAAGGTCAAGGGTTCAATTCCCATACCAGCCAGATGCCAAAAAAATAAAATAAAATAAAATAAAAGTTAGGAGCTGAAGAGAGGTGACCACAGGCTAAAGAAACCCTACAGAGGTTAGTCTAAGAAGAACTTCAGGCCACAACTGCTTATATGTCAGCTGTTGGAAAGTAACTGCAATAGACATACACTTTATGCAGCATTGCAATAAGAGATGGCACCTTTGGGGCTGACTATAGGTAACCAGGGAGGACAGATGAGAGCCCATGCTCATTTCCAGTCTTCAGGATTCATGCTGAAGAGTCCATACAGCTTAATGGATCATAAATGTTTGTTCCTATCCAGGTCTCACTATTTTATTCTGCAAATATTTCTCTTTACTCACAAGGGATTAACAAAGTGATGAATTAATTGGATGCAAGGAGCCTAGTCATACTACCTAAATCAGATAGCTTATACATATTACTGAAAAACAGGAGCATTTGCTTGAAATCCATAAAGTAAACCAGAAAATTGCAATCATCTCTTCTGCATAGTTTGCCTTTGTGTGTACTTCCAATGTTAATTACCAAACTAGTAATTTGTCAGTATGTAACTTAAATTATTAATATGTGCATATGGGAGGCTATATTTCACACAAATCTCTCATCACTGCTGATAAAATTCTTGCTAGTTATCCAAGAACTTTAAAAAACATGATGATTTTACAGTTATTAAAAGGGAAGTTTTCAGGAAGAAGCTGGATGACCATCTGGCAGGTAGATTCCTGCGTTGGATGAGGGCAGGAGTGGTGGGGAATGGACTTGATGATATCTAGTCTCTTCCAACAATTATTGCACGATACAGCATAGCCATTGAACTATAGTATATAATTTTCAAGGAACACAGTATGATCCTATGCACAATTATGTTAGATACATAAATGGCCCAGAAATGAATGAATCACATTTAATTTTCAACTTATCTCAGGCAAATAATTTACTGATTTTTATATTGCAAAATGTTTTGAAATTATACCAAGCATAACTTAGCTTATAGTCTCCAGAAGGTGACATTCTAAGATATCAGGACATACAGATCACATTATGCTAAATGTTCAGTAAATTTACCGCTATCCATACGAACGATGACATGGCAGTTATGTGTATAAAGTAACAGACAGGGTTCAAATTACTTTAGTTTGGCTTTGAAACATATGGTGAGATTTCATGAGGCTCATTTATTAAGTGCTACCCTACCATTACATCTATAATCTATTTTACTCCTCACAACAACCTTACCATGGAGGATCTGATGATTCGAGAGATCTAGCAGCTTGCTAAAAAGTCACTCAGCTGATAAGTAGTAGATGAAAGACTTGACCTGCCTGGGAGACTTTCTGACTCCAGAGCCCCTTACCTAACAATCAGGACCTGGCTTCCTTTTGCTTCCTTTCCTTACTTGTAGGCAACATTGAAAATACTTCTGTTGCTGTAGTTTATACTGTCAGATGTGGGAGGAAGTTGTCTGAAGCCTGCCTGGCAGACTAAGGAAAACTAATTTGAGTTTTAAAATGTGAATTGAGCAAAGTTGGCAGGGCTCTGAGAAAATAGGTATATGCATGCTGCTACTATTGTAAATGGGTTCAATATTTCTGAAAGCTATCTGATAACACGGAATGAGAGCTATAAAACTTTTCTTGCCCTTTGACTCATTAATTTCAGTCTTCGGAATATACTCCAAGGAAATAACACAAAAGAAAAAGGGAATTTGCTCAAAATATTCATTCAGGGGCTATTTGTATTAGTGAAAAACTGGAAATGACCCGAATTCCCAATAACAGGACAATGACTAAGAAAACTAGGCTATGCAGAAGAAGGAAAAGAAAAGAAGAAAACAATATAATCCCCCAAAACGACAAATGACGAATACATTCTCATGTGGACATATATGTAAGGAATAACTTAATGTTAAAAAGTAGAATACAAATTAATATAAGGATAATTGTGTACAACCATGTAAGATAGTATATGCATTGATGATAATGCAAGAGAATTCTGAATTCATAAAGAAGTATATTCCCCTTTTTTATTGGTGAAACTCCAACACCAGAAGAGTACCTAGCATATAGACTGTGTTTAATAAAATCTCTCTTTTTTTTTAATGAAAACAAACAGAGGCCGTTTAGCCAGATCTTGCTATAACAAGGAAGTCAGTCACCATCACTTGCATTTGGCAGACTCAAAGGGGAGCGGCAAGTCTGATGATGAAAAAAAGAGAAGACTTTAGGTACACTCTGATTGGATGTTTTTGGCATGGGGAAGCTGAAGGCAGGCAGGCTACCTAGAAGCAGGGCATTGTAGATAATTAGTTAGGGGAACATATTTGGCTTTCTCTGGTTGGCCTGAGTTCAAAGCATGCAAGGGTGGAGGCAAAAAATAGGGAAGCTGGTAGTCATTGACAAAATCCTGTCTGTTTGGGGCTGATTGCTGCAGAGATTGTAATTTGGCTTTCCGGCTGCTGGAAAGAATCTGGGTCAGAGTTTTATCATCATATATGATCTGGTCATTGTCCATTTGTATATCCAATCTCTCACTATAGGTTACTGGCTTATTAGAAAGGGATATAACTCAGGAGCAGCCAGTTGGAAGAGATGCATAGGGATAGGTAGAAGGGAAGGCTACACCACACTCCTAGCACCACAGCGTATTCAGCAACCCAGAAACTCCATTTAATGAAAACTTACAGATATAAGTTATACAAAGGTAATTTTTGAACTGAAGATCTAACTATATCTCACATTTATTAATGTGCTTTCAGTAAAAGTTAATCTTTTATGAGGACATACTATGTGCTAGGTAGGTGCTCTTCCAAGTTCTTTCCCTGTATTTTCTCATTTAATCTCCCTAGAGCCCTGTGGGATAAGTATTATTATTATCATCCCTCTTCTAAGAGGGGGAAGTTGGGGCACAGACAAGCTAAGCAATTTGCCTGAGGTTACACAGGCCATGGCAGAGATGGGATTTCAACCCAGACAGACTCACTGTATGGCCTGTGCAGCCATTATGCCTTGCTGTCTTCTCTTACTTGGAAGAACTAGCTAGATTTTGGTCTTTCCCGTTAAACATTTCTAGATTTTGTTTTCTGCTTTTCTTCTTCACTACCACTTCTGTTTGGTTTACAATATAGAGAATCCTTGCAGGAAAGAACAATAAACAGATCCAGAAGATGTTAAGATAAAATACTCTCCACCCAATGTCACTTGCATGAACACAATCTACCTGCTCTAACTGGCAAGGCTTCTTCCAAGAAGTGAAACTAGAGTAGGGTTTTTAAGTCAAGTTAGAGAGTTGTAGAGGCTGGAAGATAAAATGCTGCTGTGGGCACATAGGATAATTGCAGAAGAGAAAACTATAACATTTGGAACAAAACAATATTCAAATTAGGTTAAATCTAAGAAATAAGTTGCCTGGGGATAAGTGACAAATATAGAAGAACGTTTTAAAAATTCTTCTAGAAAATGTTAGTTTAAATAAAATTTATGTTTTATACTTGCCTAGTTTTTCTTTCTTTTTTTTTTTTTTGCAAAGTTTTCTTATTTATAATTTTATTTAATTCTCAGGCCATAGAATGGTGGATAATACAGTTGACAGATGAGGAAACTGAAAGTCAGAGATTAAGTGGCTCACCCAAAGCAGTTGCCTGTCATTAGCCAAGGTGGGACTCAGTCCCAGGCTCTTGTACTTAATAGATCTAAACATTGATGCTGTTCAAGAAAGGTACAAAGCCCTGTGCAAACATTCCCTTCAAATCATTCAGAGCTCGTGAAGCCCTATCTCATAAGTATAAATCCACTGAGCAAAGTCTAGACAATAAATCTAACATAAATGGATTCAGAGATGAGAACTAAATAAATACTGGGGCCCCTTTAAATGAGGTCGGCAGAGCAAAGGCAGGACCACCACCTGTGAACTCATACAAGCTAAACTGTTTGGGGGATGTCATGACTGTGTAGTTGTTGTGTTTGGCAAAGCACAAAATGCAAATTCTTCTATTTTTTTTTTCAAAAGATGACCAGTAAGGGGATCTTAACCCTTGACCTGGTGTTGTCAGCACCACGCTCTCCCAAGGGAGCTAACTGGCCATCCCTATATAGGGATCCAAACCCGTGGCCTTGGTGTTATCAGCAGCACACTCTCCCAAGTGAGCCACAGGCTGGCCCTATCTAAATTCTTATGAGAAGCACATTATCTCAGGACTCTGTCATCTATGATACAAAATGCACAGAATGAAATTTTTGCTTTTTCTGTATATTCCATGGAAATATTTTTATAGTGGATGAGGTGGCCTATGTGTATATAAGTTTCTAAACGTCCTCTCCTTCTCACCTGGTTCTGTCTGATAAAGGCCTATTTTCGGTTCAGAAGTCAGATCAAATACCACCTCTTCCAAGAAGCCTGTTTGGATCCTCCAAGTGAGAATAACTCCTTTTCCTACGCACTTGTAACACATCCTGCCACATCTGGTTGCTGACACTTGCCTCCTGCCTTGTGTAGCTCCAGATGGCATAACATGTTTGGGATTTATCTTTGTGCCTCCCATGACCCCAACAGAAGCACCTCATACACTGCAATGGTTTATTGAATTGGTAAGAAATCATTTGAGGTCCTACAATGCTCTACGAGTTTATAAACCTTTACCAGGATTTGGGTTGCTCCAATTCCACAACAGAAATGACCTCAATCAAAGACTCTTGTTCTTAAAAATCTCCTTTTTTCCTTACAATCAGATTTTATGTTGGCTTTCTGTACCAGAACATTTGCATTAATTTAATACATTAGTAATTAGCACTGGAAAATAGCAAACCCATATCCAACAGGTTAAATTATAAAGGTTTTTTTTTTTAATCAAATAGGAATATGGCAGTCATCAAACTTAAACAAACTAATTTGAGCTTTGCTTTTACCATGAATTTCATAAATATTCGACCAGATTCTATTCCATGTGAAGGCAATGGCATCAAAGCCAGAACTTCAGTTCTATGAAGAGTCTCTCTTTTAATATAAGCTGGTGGATAAAAGACTGGTAAAAGAACTTAAAATTTCAGAGTAAAAAGTACATTACTTCTACCAAAGTCGACTAAAGGGACAAACTCTAAATCTACCCAGGTCATCTAAAGAGACAAAAATAATGTCCTTTTTATTAGCAATTTGGAACAACAATTAAATAACATTCATTTTATTGAGATTTTTATATAAGAAATGGGAAAACAATTCTTCACTGTAGTTATGAAAATACAAGAGAACCTGCTGAGTCTCTGAAACATAGTAATCCTCCTATATTCCGTATCTTCCCTTGGGCCATGTGTGGTGGTAGTGTGATCCTCAGTTAAAAAGCTTACTGATAAGAAAGATAAAGATTGGTAAATAACAAGAATACTACTGAGGTTTATAATGAAAAGCAAGCTTAAGAAAAAGATGAAGTAATTATTTTCAATTATACCACATTCTATGAAATATCAAAAAATTCCCATTACATTTTGTTATAACATGAGAAAAAGCTCTTTGGTCCATGAATGAGCTAATCCAACAGCTATTCACATAATTCCTGTCTTTTAAGGGAGAATAGCAATCAATGATCAAGAAGGAAAGTACAAGTCACAAAAAGGTATGAAATCTTACTTTTTCATCATCTTCAGTAAATGGAGCGCCTTCAGGAATCTTATTTATCGCTTGGGCCACACCAATAATCTCACCATCACTGCTTCGGATAGGCATGCACAATAATGATTTTGTCTTGTATCCAGTTAGCTTGTCAATTTCATCATTAAATCTTCGATCCTAAAAATAAGACAAAGACAGCATTAACTGCAGTGCATTGTTGTCAGGGAGAAGGAGAGAGAAGTGTATTTCCGTATATGATACCTTATTACTGGGAAATTTCCCCATGGATTTTTAATCACAATAAGAGATTCATTTCATGTTTAATTCACCAAAGGAACATAAATGATAATAAATTACTACCATAGTTGTCAGCCGTGGTAAATGAAGAGAGAACTTTAAAACCAAATAACAATATATCAAAACTGGGGAAGGGACAAGTGTTTTTAAGGGAACCCCAGAATATAGTATTTACTAAAATACATTATTTCACAAAGACAACTGGGTGTGAAATATCATTTAAGATAAATGCATAAGAAAATATTTACTAAACACTATGAAAAAATATTCAGAAAAAAGCTACTTTATTTCTGGTCAAAATGATCCTGTAAAGGAAGAACCTATGAGTCCATAGTGATATTTCAAAATACTCCCAAAAATGGGGGTGGGGGAAGGAAATAAAAGGCTTTCCTATAGAATGCCAGCTAAAAAAAATGTAGAAGAAATGATAAAATTATATAACATGTATTTTGCAACTACCAATATAATATTGGTTACGAGCAACGGTCATCAATGGGTGACCATACCATGGGGTGAAAGGAGGTGGTTAAACAGGATATTCACATAGTCTCAAAGTGCCACCCTAAGGATTCCTTATTAAGTACTAAGATAAAAGGTGTCTTTATAATGAAGAGATCTGGCAGAAATCACCCTAAACAAATAACCAAACTTGGCTTCACCATTAATAAGACAAAATAACAGCATTAGCTTCCTGATGTGTTGTGATGGGAAGGACACACATCACCAAGAACAGAGTGTTCTTGTCAAATGTGTATCATGAATCTAATCATTCAGAAAAAGAAAATTAAGAAACATGCAGATTTTTGGCATTCTTTCAGAAGCCTGCCCTGGACTCATAAAAAAATATCAATATCGTGAGAGACAAAAAAAAATTAAAAATGAAAAAAAATAAATAAATAAAGCCATGGGAGCTGTACTGGTTTAAAGAAGACTTGAAAGACTTGAAAATCAAATAAAATGTGTGATACTTCACTGGAAATTCCAAAAAATCTATAAAGGATATTTTTGGGGGGATGATTGGAGAAAGTTGAACACGGACTTAATGTTAGGTCATATCATGCATCAACATAAACTTTCTTAGATGTGATAGTGGTGGTGTAATTATGTAGGAGAATGTCTTTATTTTTAGTATATACATGCTAGAGTATTTTGGGGCAAAATGTCATAATACCTTCAATTTACTTTCAAATGAAAAAGGAAAGAAGGAAAGAAGAGAGGGAGAGAGAGAGGGGGAGAGGGAGAGAGAGAAGAAGAAAGAAAGGAAAGAAGGAAGGAAGAAAGGAAAAGATTGGCTCCTGGGGGGGTAACATAGACTAAAAATCCTCCAAGGAAGATGAGAAACTGGATCCAGGTTCACCGTTTCAAGCCAAGGGCTGGAGTGAGGCTTCTCCCTACACCCTCCACATGTAGCACTGCTGCCACCACCATCAGGAGCTATGGGTTTTATCTGACTCAGGGCCTAGGAGGCTGGCTATGGACAAGGTGATAGCCTCAAGACCAAACACACGGCGATCAGATGCCTGTTGGCCCTCTGACTAGGTCTGTGGTATCTCTAATATCACAAGGACAGGAGTCCTTAAATGCCATTATAAGGCCTGGTTCTGGTCTTGGGGACCCGTGGAGGCCATCCTAAACCCTTAATCAGGCAGGGGAGAGCTCAAAAGAAGAGGGTGAAATCAAAACTGAAACAAAACTAAATCTCCTACTTAAAATGAGCATGCAACCAAACTCAGAAAAACACTAATTTGTATTCATTTTTTGTATTCACAGAGGAACCACTATGTGTCAGGCTATGGACTAGGAGGTACAGCAGGAAGCAAAAGAATCGCCATCCCGGCCTTCCTGGAACTTGCAATCTAGTAGACGAGGCAGATGACGTATGAACGTATAATTATATATTCTGGTAAGTGAGCCTGAGAAAAAGAACAAGCTGTGTGAGACAGACTTAATAGGAGGAATCTGTTTTTATGAGGATCAAGTAAGTTCTCTCTGAAAACAGAACAAGAAAACTGAAACTTGAATCGTGAGTAAGAATTTGCCAGGCAAAGAATGGTGGAAAGAACTTTCCAGGAAGGTAGAACAACGCATATGAAGGTCCTAAAGCAGAAAAAAAGCTTAGTAAGCTCCAAAACTCGAAGGTTAATGTGGCTAGAACACAGCAAGCTAAAGGGAGAATGAGAGAGGGAGCCAGGGACCAAGCGGTGCAAATCTTACAGGCCTGGAGAGGAGTTAGATTTAATCCTAAACGCAATGGAAAACCATCGCAGATCTTGAAACAGAAGAATGGTATGATTCACTTAGCACTTAGAATTTTCTGAAATTATCTTACTGGTATAGCACTTAGAATTTTCTGAAATTATCTTACTGGTATACTTGTACTCCCCCCAACTGGAATGTAAGATTGAAGACAGTAGAGATTTTGTCTCTCTTATTTACTGCTTTATCCTGGCATATTGTAGGTGCTCAATAATATTTTTGAATGATATTTTTAAAAAGATTATATTGCAATTATGCAAAACGTACCAAAGTTGTTAAGGCCCTAAGGTCCCACATTTCACTCCTTGTCATATATTTTGAGACACTTTTGCACATGTACAGCAGAGGAATATGCAAATGTCCATTGCAACATTGATTATGAAAATAAAAAATGGGAAACCACTTGATTGCTGATCAAGAGAAAAATAAATAAATAAATAATGATCTCTTAATTTGATAGCAATTTAAACAAATAAACCAGAGCTACTTGTTACAGCACAAACAAATATCAAAAACATAATGTTAAGTGAAACAAACAAGCTGCAGTCTGAATCTGTATAATACCCCCAATATCTAAAAACAAGGCTACGTATTGTTTGTGGATTCAAATACGTAGCAAACTTATAAAAATATGAATGGGAATAATAAGCACTAAATTTGTATTAGTGGTTACCTGTGGAGAGGAAGGGAGGAAGGGTAACAAGGAGAGGTGTACAGGAGGCTTCAACTCTAACAGTAAGGTGTTCCTTTAAAAAACAACGAAGGAGTGAGATGGCAGTGTTCTGGAAGCTGAGTGTCCTCTGTAGTGCCCAAGGAGGCTGATATCTGTTTCTGCGGGCCCCACTGGTCAGACCCGCACACATCTCAGCACTGACCTACCCCAGGATGGTGAGGAGCACAGCACATTCACCTGTCACCCAGCTGCCACTCGGGTTCCATGGCTGCATCTCTCCTAGGACTGGTGACAGAGGGATAGGATATTGCTCCTAGCCTGCTTCCCACTGCTGATTTGAATCCTCTCTCTGCAAGGGACGATTCCCTGGCTGCAGCCCTCACTCTCCACAGCCACTGGGCCTGGGACAACTTGTTACTATGTCTGTGGAGATTCATCACAGAAAGCTGCCAAGGCAGGCCTTTTGGCACTCTGAACTCCTTTGCTGGGCTTTGTTATTTCAGCTTCCATGAGGTGGGCATCTGCAAAGCTGGGGCTGTGCTGTGGAAACTCTGACCTTTGTGACTTAACACCTTAAGACGTTATTGTACACCCCTCTGCCTCTGCTCTGTCCTGCCATTCAACTGACAATGAGGAGGAAATAACAGGTAAGTCCATTGTTGAGATAAGCCTCTTCTCCTAATCACACGGTTATTTTCAGAATTTAATCTTTGAGGAAAAGTTTGAGAGGAATCGTATCCAAGATATTGTGAGACTGAGTTCTGTACTCTGATGAGTTAATGGGACTGACTTCCAGCTTCCCACAAAACTCACAGTACAACTAAACTTTATATTTTTAAATTTATTTATTAATATTATTATTTTTTACATTTTAAGATGTTGTTGCAGAGCAGTTGGGGGGAAGGGGAGAAGGGAAGAGGAAAGGAAATAGGGTGAAAGAACTAAAAAGGAGGGGGGGCCTTAGTTGAGGCCCGTGGCACCCCCCCTCATTCCATCAAGGGAGACCAGGGGGGTTCCGGCAGTAGCTTGGTGGTCACTGATAGGCTGGTTGGGGATGTTAGGGGGGCATGGCCAAGCATCACAGAAAGGCCCTTGGCTTTCCATTGCCCCTATTTGGGAGCCCAGGGCATGACCTGCAGTGGCTTGATGGTCGTTGTTGCTGGGCTGGGTGTGGTCTTGGGGGGGGGGCGTGGCTGAGGCCCCCAGCCCTTCCCACTCCCTGGCTTGGGAGCCCAGGGGGCTTCTGGTCCTTCTGGATTTTATAGGTTTTCTTTGGTGGTTTTAGACCTTTACTAGTTAATATCAGACTTTGTCTCTGGTCTGTGGATATTTTTCTTTCAGTTCTGTGTTGGATTATTCCCTGTTCCACTACTTAAACTCTGCACTGGAACTAATTTATTGTCCTTTACTTACTTCTAAAATGGGGGAACTTCCTGTGGGGACCAGCACTAGAGCTCTGTGGTTGGGCTAAATTGCTGCTTTGCTGCTGATTCCCTGGGGAAGGCTTTTGTGCAGCTCAGGTTTTAACTGTTGACTTTGTATATAATTCTGGGTCTCATGAGGTCTGGTGCACCTGGGTTGTGTGGAAACTCTGGTCTGGGCCTGAGTCTTTTCAGCAAACTGCTCCCCCTGCAGATCTATATTCCTGACCAGTCTCCTCTGAGTGGTCCTATGTTGACTGGGGGGCAGATGAGCTGTCCTTGCTGTGCCCCAATGTTCCCTGGTGGGCCTGTCTCCCCCACCACCTGTGCTCCAAACACTTCCCATAGGACAGGCCGTGCACCAGTCCACCATGATGACTCACCAGCCTCTGAGTGGCTCCTTTTTTCAGTTGTCTGTGACCCCTTGCTCCTATGTGGGTGCATGGGAACCTTGTTTGTGGTCTTGCTGGCCTGGGGGCCACCAAGGCCTTCTTCTCCTCTGCCACCTCCAAGCAACTTCAGCCGAAGGGCACAGCTGCACTTTTGCCATCTCTTAATCTGTAAAGCCTTGAAGTGGCAGGGGCTCGAAATGGTGGAAGGAATCGTTTCTTTCTCTCAGTGTGGCTTCTCCTGCCTTCATGAACTCTGTAGGTCTCTCCTCGTCTTCCCCTGGGCTCTAGCAGCCCCAGCTTGGCAGTCATTGCTTTTTAATAGTTGTACATTGGTTGATTTGTGGGAGAGAGTGATGCTGGGGTCCGTCTATTCTGCCATCTTGACCAGAAGCCCTGACATAATAATCTTAACAATCATTCAATATTCACTAAATGTTCACTGAAGAACATCTCTCCAGTTGTTGTATTCTGGGACATAGTAGTATTTGTTCCCAAGCTGGCCTGTGCCCACATGCTCCCTCACTTCCTTCCACAGTGCTCTCCCTTCCCACAGCTTTAACAGGCCTTCTTAGTCTCCCCAGGGACCAGGGCTTACTTTCTTTGTCCTGTAAGCCTTCCCTCCCAGCTTTCAGACTGACTTCCCATGTGGGGACATCTATCTGGACAGCTCATTTCTGTTTCATCCATTTTATGAATATTTATTAATACTATAAAAGAAAGATTATTCACTGTATACTTATTAGGAATGGCAAGGAAGACTTTGTTCAGGACTATTGCAATAGGGCATAACTAAACTTTATAGATGAGCTTTTACCTTTTAATTTACCAATCTCTTACAGAGAATTCAGCTTTATTATTATAATACATGATTAAACATCTTCTGTATTTGACCTGGTAATAATGAAACAAGGGAAATGGAAAGACTGTTAACTCATAGACAGTGTTTAATTTTTGAAAATGTCCCCCTCCGTTCAGTTGATACCAGCTACTGATGGCTACATGTCCTAGGGAAACTTTAAAATTAGAAAATGTTGATATCTCATATTACTAATTTCTAAATCCTAGGAAGAAGAGCTTGGAAAGCTTCTTAATATAAAGATTTATTCAGGGAAGAGGTCCCCCTTGTAGATGTATCAAAATATTACACATTCTAAACTGAGACTTAATTCTTAAATATGTTTATTTTACTTGTCCAAAAATAACCTGTTTACAAATATAAAAGTGTAAAGAATTATTTTCCTACTGTGAGAATCTCTAATGTAAAAATGTATTCTGTGAAAACAATATTTTTTGAAAAACAAAATGCTGTACCATAAAAAATGTATTCTACTCTTTTATGTAAAAAAAATTATATGAAGCTAATATAGTAAAATGTTAAGATTTCATAAACCTAGATGGCCTATTCTATTTAAAATATCTGAAATATTTTATTTTTAAAACTTACTAGCATTCTTTAAAAATTAAGAATTTGTGGAGGATGATACAGGATTGGAAGAAGAGAGGCCAGTTAGGAAGTTTCATTGGTCTGGGTAAAGCGAAAGGATGGTCTGGGTTAAGAAAAAGGCAACAGAGGTAAAGAGAAGTTGAAATGCTAGAAGTTGAATCTATAGTACTTCCTGATGGAATGGTTGGGGAGGGGAAAATAGAGAAAGAACGAGCTTCAGGTTTTAACTTGAGAAACTGTGTAGATGAAGTGCCATTTACTGGGATGGGAGAGGCTGAGATGAAGGTGAAAGTCTATATACGAATAGAGTAAAGAAGGTTGATAAATCAGTTTATTAAACAAGGTGAGGTGCATCCTTTGACCTAGATCAGTGGTTCTCCACCCTGATTGCATGCAAGAATTACTTAAGAAAATACTCAAAATTTGAATATGGGCTCCATCCCCACCCAAGTTGAATCAATCAGTACAACACACTGATATTTTTTAAATGCTCCTATGTGGTTTTCACATGAGATCCATTGTTCTAAATGATAAAGAGTTTAATCACTAGTGAGAGCAATAAATTTCCCTGATGGGGAAAGCCTTAAAATGGAAATGAACTGGGAGAATGGCACATATTCTGATCTGTGGTGTGGACCATGATGAACTGGACTTGAAAGCCCACTCTGGAGTAGGCATGGCCTGTCCTTACCTTTGTGGTAACCTGCATTTCTGGAGAAGGATCTCTTATCCACCAAAACCCAACTCTGAGTAGAATAATCACCAAGTCTATAGCGTATTCATTACCAAAGTATCCAAAGTCACGTGAGAACAATAGTCACTAGGATGCCCCAGCATGAGTCATAAAAATGTTACAAATCCTCTCCAACATCTCCCCAACTCTGTAGACCCACCTGATAAACTTGTAACTTCAGGAGAAAAAAATAATCATATTGATATATGTGGCAAGTATTCATCTTCCAATTTAAAAGCTAGGAAGAAAGATTTATTCCATTAAATCTCAGTCGTTTTTAAAAAGCATGCATTTAAAACATGCTTTGTCCATATCTTCATTACACCACTCATAGGATAATTCTCACAAATTAACTCAAAATTTGATATAATCAGGTTAATCAAATCTAATGGGAGGTCAGAAGAGCTGATACAATTCCATGCTTTCCAAATATATATTAATCTCTAGATTAATCTTCTAATTTTAAAAAAATCAAGAAACCTGAGCCCGAAATTGAAGCATAAGTTAATTGTAGAAGATAAAGAAAATTAGGGAGATAATTAGATAAAGGCACATATTACTCTGATGTTATAGAAGGAAGGAAAGTTTAATAGCATATGATATTAAAAAATAGATTTTACTATCCAAGTAATGACTACAAATGAGTGTAATACTAGGAGAAACACAGGGCATTGTGGAACACACAGCAGGGACCACACGTAGTCTAAGGTCAGAGAAATTCTCCACAAAAAAGTAAACTGTTTAAGTTGATACCCAAAGGATCAATAGGAATTATCCAGAAAAAGGAGAGAAGGGGTGAGGAGGGGTGAGAAGAGTGTCCCAGAAAGAAGGAATAGTACGTCCAAAGTCCAGAGGCAATAAAAAGCAGGTCAATTTGAGGAACAGAAAGAAGCTGAAGATGGTTCTTGTGGGAAGAGTCAGAGGCGGGGCAGGAAAGGCCAGCTGGAGGCTGGTGAAGGGACGCCTGGGGACCAGGGATAGGACTGTGACTTTATCACAGAGGAAGGTGGGGTGCAGGGTGCACTAGAGGACTTTAAGAAGGTGCTGGGAGTGATATGACTGAATCTTCATTTTAGAAAGACTGCTCTGACTACATGTAAAGAACCCCTTGGAAGCAAGAGATCCAGGTGAGAGATGAGCTGTCTATGGATGGGGGGGGGGGGGGGGGGTGGCCAGTGGTAGTAGGTGGTAGAAAATGGACTGAGTTGGGAAGCGTTTAGGACTTGCTGGTTAAAAAAGAAAGATAGATAGGCAGAGATGAGAGAGAGAAATTAAATAAATAAAAAGGACTCGCTGGTTAACTTGATGAAAGGTTGTGAAAGTTAGAAAAGTCAAAAATGGCTCCATGTTTCTGGAGGTGCGTGGTGGAGTGATTCACTGAGTGAGCAGCACAGGAGGAACAGATCCTGAGGTGGGAAGATGCGTTTCATCGTACAGTTTTTAGGTTTAGTTGACTGTGGGTCACCCACATGGTGGCAATGCTGAAAAAGCAATTTGACAAGTGTGTGTGTATACATACATATATATGTGTGTGTGTATATACACAAAGATATACATATATATACACACGTGTATGCACACACACACATATATACATGTACATATATGAGGGTACTTCAAAAAGTTCATGGAAAGATTTGTATTAACTTTTAATTCTATTTTTCTACACATTTTTGAAGTACTCCTGTATATAATATGTATTTTAAATTTGAGAAGAAGGACTTGGAATGGAAAGAGAAGACTGTTTAGGTAAGGATGGGAATTTTGCCCAATACTTTTAAGATGAGGATATGCAGAAGTTTACCATGCTTACCAACAAAGCTTCAGAGAAGGCCAGATAAGGAGTAAATAGGACTAAGAAGAAGAAGATAGAAATATTGGGGTCATTTGTTTCTGAAAATGTTAACTTGAATAGGAAACTAACAAATTCCTCTAGGTCTATAATGAAATATTACATAATGGTGCCCAATTTTTATTCATGTCCCTTAGGACAAAAGAACAAGAAATGATCTACAACAAGAGAGATTTCTAATAAATTAAGGTGAGGGCTTCTTTAATAAGGCTTTTAAGATCTGGAATGAGTTTCTTATGATCGTGAGAAACTTCCTGCTTCAGGTATTTTTATAACTTTTTTTCTATCTTAAATATTTTAAGTATAACTGCTCTTGAGAAGTGCAGGGATCTTCGCAGTGCCTTTTGTGTAGATCTTTTTTTTTTTTTTTGGCATGTGACACTTGGCTATGATTTTTAATATTTAAAAAGACAAAGTCATAAGGCCAAAAGCAATTTTTACTTTTCAGCAAAGGAACTGACCTCGGTCCCTACATAGAAAACAGTAACTGGATACATTTCTGACTCAGGATCTTGCACCTGCTGCCTCATCTGCAAGGTCCTGAGTTAATGTGGTGCCACAGAACACAACCACAAAACGAGTCCTCACACTCAAGATCCACTCTGCCTACAGAAAACCAACCTCTACAGTCTGAGCTTTCATGTCCTTAAGAAATTGAGTCATATTCACTCTCCTCCAGAATCCCAGCCAGGCCGCAAAAGACATATTTTAAGGAACATAAGAAGCCTCAAAGCAAAAAGAAATCCATCTCCTTGCTCTTTCTCAGAAAAACCACTCGAGGCTCCCCAAGGCGGGAGCCAGAGTTAACCATATCTGAGTCTCGGAATCCTGGCAAAGATGGATCACCTAAGATCTCTTTTATCCCTCTTTATTTAAGGTCTCTATCCCCAATACTTCACAACAAATTTTCCAGCGTTTATGATTCAGCCAAGGACTAGTCTTTTTTTTTTTTTTTTTTTTCCTGACCGGTACGGGGATCGCAACCCTCGGCACGGTGTGGTCTGCACCACGCTCAGCCAGTGAGCGCACGGGCCATCCCTATATAGAATAGGGACCTGCGGCCTCTGTGCTACCAGCGCCGCACTCTCCCGAGTGAGCCACGGGGCCTAGAAGGGTGACTTTCTAAACCAGAATGTCAACTCCACCCTGGGTCCTTCAGAGCAATGATGTGCAAACCTTGAAGTCTAAGCATGTTCACACAAGGGAAGTTATGTTTTCATAACACATAGATGTGGAAATGACAAAAGCCCCTATTAATTCCATGATCCTTTCAAATGAATTTTTATCTGAGTTAGTGTCCATAAATTAAAAATTATAAAAGAAAGAGGATACGAAATATGAGTGTATATGTGGTATTTCTTCAATCTACAGACACTGTTAGCTGTGCACAGGAATAGAGTAATGGTTGGCAACTCTTGCTAACTGGAATCACCAGGGGAGCTGTAGGAAACTACTGATGGCTTAGCCCCACCCTGACCAATTACATCATAATTGGTGGGGGATGGGCTGTGTAGGGGATCTGACTTGCAGCAGTTGCCACTAAATTAGAGGGTCACTTAATAAATCCAGAGTCCCTGGGGTCTGAAGGGAACAGATTGTAAACCATGCTTTAGAGCTCTCAGGACAAGTTTGTTAGCTTTTGTTTTGTTTTATTTTTTTATATTTTCCATCCACTTTCCCCAAAGGCTTAATGGACTGGGCCTGCATACCTTTCTCAACATGCTGCCCCGCTAAAGAAAGGTTTGGAGACAAAGTTCAGTCCTACATTTCATGAACATCCTCTTTCAAATGCTTCATGGAGTTGCAGTGTAGAGAAGCTAATGGGAATATGAAATATAAAGTGAGTAATCCACTGAAAATCGAACCAATAGGCTTCCAGTTCTCCAAAGTGCAAAAGAAAATTGCTTCCATTAATACATCAATTAGTAATACTCATTTAATTCCAATTCACAAAAGCATCTTCTTACAGTGATGTCTTATTATTAGACCTCACTTATTTTCCAGAAAATGCTTGGAAGGCAAAGCTCTTGAAATTTTTGAATAGTCTTTAATGATTTGAAATGTACTATTTTGCTTTTCTCCATAGAAAGAACAACTAATTGTTCTGAAGTGACGAAGGTTTGAGATTATATTGCATGAAAACAAGGACACAGCATATGGTAACTAGATAGATAATGTTTTGGGCCTCCTAATTTTAGGAGAAAAAATGCAAAATTATCATTATTGTTCTTATTACATATTTACAGAATGGCATTGCTCCACAGTAAAAAAATCTTGTCTCTCCGAATCCTTTCACAAAGAGCACGTAGAGTTCTAAAGAGTACAAAATATTACTAAAAAAATTTATGTTTTTGAAACTTCACTCTTTTATGGACCTGAAGTGGTGTAGTTGGTGGTGAAGCTGTTTGTCCGTACACATAGGTCAGCTCTATCTGGTATATGTTGAATGGATGTGGTTTCATTTAAGTCTTCCAAACTGAATTAGTGGTTAACAAACACCATAAAATAACTTAATACGACATTTTGAAACAGTCATTGTATCACCATGTTGGGTAATTTGGGGAATTACCCCTTCTTCAGTTATGTCACTAATGTAAACTTTGCTGATCTTATATCTCTGTTCTTCCTTTCTTAGTTGGCACCTTTCTTTGGTCCTGTCTTGTCATCATGACTATTATTATTTCTCTTTCCTACAATAAATACAAGTAAAAATCTCAAGGCAAAAGGTGTAGGAAAATGGAAGAACCACAGCACAGCTGAAACAAAAGTCTGGGTGAGGTGGCAAAAAAAAAAAAATGACGAATTCTTAAACTGCTCTAATTGATAGCACAGATATTTATTACAGATATATTGTAAGTGGGGTTAAAATGTGACCCCATGCTCCTGTATGCTTTATGGTGTGTAATTAAAATGTCTGAGAAAAGGCCAGTACATGAAGAGAGAGCTGTGGGGAAGGGTCAGCTAGCCAGAAGGTGCCTTTTTCCCTATCACAATGGGACCATCTAAGAACTGCAATGAATCAGGGAAACGAGGCTGTACAGGGGAACCAGGAAGGCCAAGAAGTCCACGAATATGAACAAGGGAATGGTCAGCATGCAGCCGTGGTTCAGATGCCAGACAAACAGTCAGGAACCAGGGAATACAGAGAAAGTCAAGGTCAAGATAGCAATGCAAGAAAAGCCAGGTCCGGGTCAGGAGTACAGATATACAAGTGATGCACCAGAGACTTAGTCTCATCCATTTGTTAAAACCTAACAAGGATCACCTCCAACAGAGAGCTTTTTAAACTCTTGCCAATGCAGCCAATTGAGTCAACCTGAAAAGTGGCTCCAAAATGTAACTGATTTGTAGGCAGCTATATCAATTAGGTCCTGATCTTTCCCACATTTATGGCAAATATCATAAGTTCTAGTATCATAGTGTATATATTCTATTTTAATTACATATTTTATTTAGGTTTCATTGTTAATATGTGGAAGGTACTATTCCTGTTTGACAAGAAATTAATGTTAAAAAGTAATTTTTTAAAGTGTGCTTTTAAAAATTCTAAATATTTTTAAACATTTTTAAATGAAATGTTTTTAAAATGTTTAAATCTTTCTTTCTTGTGAGAACATGATGATAATAGTTCAGTAACTACTTGCTACTAAATTGTATTTCAAAGTAACAATAATTAAAACAGATGCTGTTCTAAAAATAGAAAAACTGATGAAAGAATAGAAAGTCACATATATGCATATTCATATATACACATGCACACATATATGCATATGTCTGTGGAAATAAACTTATTTAGTTAACTACAAGAGTAGCATTTCAAATCAGGGGTTCAATTTGTTACATATTTAGGAAAAATAAATTTGATCCTTATCTCATATCACACATCAAAATTAATTTCAAGAATATTAAGGAGTTAAATATACTCATCTCTTCAGAAATTGCAAAAGTAAGACAGAAAATTTATTCAAACCCTAACAAGACATATTTCTATTTTAGCATGAAATAATAGGAGGGGGAAAAAAAGCTTTAATACTAATTATTATAGTCAATATTATGAAAATGCATATATCCCACATATTATCAGGTAAATCCTAAATTTGCCCTCAAAGTCAGCAGCCTTATGTTAAAATGTTGGCTTTCTTTTTCACCAAATCTTTAAACAAAGCAGCCAATAAAAGTAAGATTAATTTCATTTCTTTTATTCTATTTCGGTTGGGATTCTTATTAAAAGTGCAAATGGTCAAAAGTTTTCAGTAAGAGAATACTGGCATAATAAATAGCAAACCATCATTATTTTAATTGAAAATTATATTAAAACACTTTCATTATTTAAAAAGTTTCACATCAAAAATAAAATAATAAAAAAATGAAAGGAATATAACTGAATACTTATCTGATCTCATGATGGAGAAAGACTTATGAAGCATAAAATCAAAACAGAAAAGCACTGATAAAGGAAAACACTAGTAGATTTGAGTACATAAAAATTTTAAATTTCAGAAACTCAACAATAATATAAACAGAATTAAAGTAAAATGAACTGGGAAGAATATTTTAAAACACATATAGCTGACAAAATGTTAAATTCTTAACATACAGAATTCTTGCAAATTAATAGAAGAAATGAGCAAGGGATAGGAATAAAAAATTAACAAAAAAATGATAGGTTATAAACATGGGACAACTGCAAAGCTACAACAAAGTTACAGATTTTTTCTATAAAATTGACAAAGATTAAAAATTTAAGATGTCAATATCTAGCTTTATTAAAAGTTTTACGGAAATGTCTACTTTTATACATTGTTGGTAAGAATACAAATTAGCAGCCCGAGGCGGCAGCGGCCGAGAACAGGGAAGACGACAAAGCAGAGACAGAGAGTGAGCACCCGACCTGGCACAGCACTGTGAGTGACCCCTGGCACAGCTCTGTTCGGGGGGCGGATGCCCACCAGGCTCCCGCCTGCACCACCAGGCCACTCACCGCCCCAGGGCTGCCTCCATTTTCCCAGGTGCGGGCAGCCCCGCCGGCTCAGACACCACTGAGCCCACCCACTTGCTTGGCCTGGCGCGGGGCTTTCTGGAGCCTGCGGACCGGCCTCCCCTCCCACTCCCTCCGCGGTTCTCTGGCGGGGCTGGTGGTGGGGGGGCGTCCCAGGCCAGTGTCGGGAGGGCAAGGAAGTATGGGCGGGCCGACTGTCACTCCACCACACCCTGGACTCTGGCCCCAGGTAAACTCCCTGTTACTGGGAGGCAGATACCATCTCTGCGGCCACCAGTTTGGAAAAAAGCCTAACGAATTTCTGGTTGGGAATAGTGTGGTAGGAGAGTTCCCAGGTCCGCTTGAACCTGCTGGAGAGCAGGCTGCAGGTGGGCGCTAGACTCGGTTTATACTGGGGGTGATACAAAGGTGAACAAGTCCCGAGAAAGATCTACATAGTGCTACAAAGGCACCCAGAGAGACCGGTTGTCTGTGCCTAGCAGAAACCTGGTAGACTTCCTGGGCGAGGCGGTGCCGAGCAGGGTCTTGAAGGCCCAGCTGATAGACGAGGGGTGCAGAAGACACGCCTCAGCCCAGCACACTGCGCACAGAGTGGGGAGACGTGCGGCCAGGGAGACGGAGACTCGACAGAAACCACACACCCGGTGGGGTTGCCACTGCATGATCTAACAGCCTGGGCCAGAGCACACGGAACAGGGAGAAGTCCTGCACAGGAAGTGAAAGCTCAACAGAGATCACACACCCTGTGGTACGTGATCCACCAGCCCAGCAGAGTTCAAACTGACCAGAAAGGTGGCTCCCCAGAGAAGCTCAAGACCCGAGGCAACCACACACACAAGGCACTAGAGGCCAACTGAGCAGTCACAGAGGCAGCCATACGAAATTGGCAACCACAGCAACATCCTAGTTAGTCATTAGTCTCAAACCGGTGGACTGTGAAACCCCCTGCCACAATGAATAAACACCAAAAAAAAGATACCAGAAATACAAAAAATCAAGAAAGTACACCACCAAAAGTTAATAAATCTCAAACTCTAGATCCTATAGAACAAGAAGCCCTTGAAATGACTGACAAGGAATTTCGAGTGATAATTCTAAGGAAACTGAATGAGATACAAGAAAACTCAGCTAGACATCATGATGAAATGAGGAAAAGTATACAGGATCTGAAAGAGGAAATGTACAAGGAAATCAATGTCCTGAAAAAAAATGTAGCAGAACTTGCTGAACTGAAGAAGTTATTCAACGAAATAAAAAACACAACGGAGAGTTTAACCAGCAGGCTTGTCGAAGTTGAAGAGAGAACCTCTGAACTTGAAGATGGACTGTTTGAAATAACACAAGCAGACAAAAAGAAAGAAAAAAGAATTAAGGACATGGAAGAAAATCTGAGAGAGATATCAGACAACCATAAGCGATCAAATATCCGAGTTATGGGTATTCCAGAAGGGGAGGAAAATGGAGATTCCATTGAAAACATATTCAACAAAATAGTGGCAGAAAACTTCCCAGGTATAGGAAAAATCACAGATCTTCAGATCCAGGAAGCTCAACGATCTCCAAATGTATTCAACCCAAAAAGACCTTCTCCAAGACATGTCATAGTCAAATTGGCAAAACTCAGAGACAAAGAGAGAATCTTAAAAGCTGCAAGAGAGAAGCGTCAAATCACCTATAAGGGAGCCCCAATCAGGTTAACATCAGACTTTTCATCACAAACCCTAAAAGCTAGAAAGGAATGGGATGATATTTTCAAAATACTAAAAGACAAAGATTGCCAGCCAAGAATACTCTACCCTGCAAGGCTATCCTTCCGAAATGAGGGGCAAATAGTATATTTCTCAGACAAACAAAAACTGCGGGAGTTCACTACCACAAGACCACCCTTACCAGAAATCCTCAAGGGAGTACTGGGTTTGGTTCCTGAAAAATAACTACCACTGCCATAAAAACCCAAGAAAAATCTAAACCCGCTAGTATAATAAAAATGGCATTCATGAAGAGAAAACAAGCTAACAAAAACACTGTCTACAACCTAAGGAACCAACAAACACAGAAACCAAACAGTAAATCAGAAAGCAAGGAACAAAAGACACCTAAGACAACCAAACAACCAATAAAATGCTAGGAATAAATCAACACCTTTCAATAACAACTTTTAATGTAAAAGGCTGAAATTCCCCAATTAAAAGACACAGACTGGCTGACTGGATCAAAAAGCAGGACCCAACTATTTGCTGCCTACAAGAGACCCACCTCACCCATAAAGATTCACACAGACTAAGAGTGAAAGGATGGAAAAAGGTTTACCATGCAAACAGAAAAGAAAAATGAGCTGGAGTAGCTATTCTTATATCTGACAAAATAGACTTTAAACTAAAAACCATAAAAAGAGACAATGAGGGACACTACTTAATGATAAAAGGACTGATCCATCAAGAAGACATAACAATCATAAATATGTACGCACCCGATGTTGGAGCAGCCAGATTTATAAAACAAACTCTATTAGACCTAAAGAAGGAAATAGACACTAATACCATAATAGCAGGGGACCTGAACACCCCACTGTCAATATTAGACAGATCATCTAGGCAAAGAATCAGTAGAGAAACACAAGATCTAAACAAGACTCTAGACCAATTGGAATTGGCAGATATCTACAGAACATTCCACCCAACAACCTCAGAATATTCATTCTTCTCATCAGCACATGGATCATTCTCCAGGATAGATCACATAGTAGGTCACAAATCAAGTCTCAATAAATTCAAAAAAATTGGAATTATCCCATGTATCTTCTCAGACCACAATGGATTAAAACTAGAAATTAATAACAAACGAAACTCTGGAAACTATACAAACACATGGAAATTAAACAGCATTCTACTTAATGACATATGGGTCCAAGAAGAAATCAAGCAGGAAATCAAAAAATTTATTGAAACTAATGGAAACAATGATACATCATACCAAAACCTGTGGGATACTGCAAAAGCAGTATTGAGGGGGAAATTTATTGCATTAAACGCTCACTTCAGAAGACTGGAAAGATGGCAAGTGAACAACCTAACACTTCACCTTAAAGAACTAGAAAAACAAGAACAATCCAAACCTAAAGTTAGCAGACAGAAAGAAATCATTAGGATCAGAGCAGAACTGAATGAAATTGAAAACCAAAAATCAATTCAAAAGATCAACGAATCAAAAAGTTGGTTTTTTGAAAAGATAAATAAAATTGACAAACCATTAGCATGGCTAACAAAAAAAAGAAGAGAGAAGACTCAAATAACAAAAATTAGAAATGAAAAAGGCGATATTACAACTGATTCATCTGAAATACAAGGAATCATTCGAGACTACTATAAACAACTATACGCCAACAAATTTGAAAATCTGGAGGAAATGGATAAATTTCTGGACACACACAAGCTCCCAAAACTGAACCATGAAGACGTAGAAAATTTGAACAGAACAATAACAATAAAGGAGATTGAAGCTGTTATCAGAAGGCTCCCAACAAAGAAAAGCCCAGGACCAGATGGATTCACAGCAGAATTTTACCAAACATTCAAAGAGGAATTGACACCGATTCTTTACAAACTATTCCAAAAGATTGAAACGGACGCAAATCTCCCAAACTCATTCTACGAAGCAAACATCATCCTGATACCAAAACCAGGTAAAGATATAACCAAAAAAGAATACTACAGGCCAATATCCTTGATGAATATAAATGCAAAAATACTCACTAAAATACTAGCAAACAGAATACAGCAACACATACGTAAAATTATTCATCACGATCAAGTGGGATTCATCCCAGGGATGCAAGGTTGGTTCAACATACACAAATCAATAAATGTGATACACCATATTAATAAACTCAAACACAAGGACCATATGATCATATCTATAGATGCTGAAAAAGCATTTGATAAAGTTCAGCACTCATTCATGACAAAGACCCTCTATAAGTTAGGTATAGAGGGAAAGTATCTCAACATAATTAAAGCCATATATGACAAACCCACTGCCAATATCATCCTGAATGGGGAAAAGCTGAAAGCTTTTCCTTTAAGAACAGGATCCAGACAAAGATGCCCACTCTCACCACTCCTATTCAACATAGTGTTGGAAGTACTAGCCAGAGCAATCAGAGAAGAGAAGGAAATAAAGGGCATCCAGATTGGAAAAGAGGAAGTCAAACTGTCCCTGTTTGCAGATGACATGATCCTATATATTGAACAGCCTAAAACCTCTACAAAAAAACTGCTGGAATTGATAAATGATTTCAGCACAGTAGCAGGATACAAAATCAACACACAAAAATCAGTAGCATTTCTTTTCTCCAATAGTGAACATGCAGAAAGAGAAATCAAGAAAGCCTGCCCATTTACAATAGCCACCAAAAAAATAAAATACTTAGGAATTGAGTTAACCAAGGAGGTGAAAAATCTCTATAACGAGAACTACAAACCACTGCTGAGAGAAATTAGAGAGGATACAAGAAGATGGAAAGATATCCCATGCTCTTGGATTGGAAGAATCAACAGAGTAAAAATGTCCATACTACCCAAAGTGATATACAAATTCAATGCAATCCCCATCAAAATTCCAAAGACATTTTTCTCAGAAATGGAAAAAACTATTCAGACATTTATATGGAACAATAAAAGACCACGCATAGCCAGAGCAATGCTGAGCAAAAAAAATAAAGCTGGAGGCATAACACTACCTGACTTTAAGCTATACTACAAAGCTATAATAACCAAAACAGTATGGTACTGGCATAAAAACAGACACACTGACCAATGGAATAGAATAGAGACTCCAGAAATCAACCCACACACTTACTGCCAGCTGATCTTTGACAAAGGCACCAAGCCTATTCACTGGCGAAGGGACTGCCTCTTCAGCAAATGGTGCTGGGATAACTGGATATCCATATGCAGGAGAATGAAACTAGATCCATACCTCTCGCCGCATACTGAAATCCACTCAAAATGGATTAAGGATTTAAATATACACCCTGAGACAATAAAACTTCTTAAAGAAAACATAGGAGAAACACTTCAGGAAATAGGACTGGGCACAGACTTCATGAATACGACCCCAAAAGCATGGGCAACCAAAGGAAAAATAAACAAATGGGATTATATCAAACTAGAAAGCTTCTGCACAGCAAAAGAAACAATTAACAGAGTTAAAAGACAGCCAACAGAGTGGGAGAAAATATTTGCAAAATATACATCTGACAAAGGATTAATATCCAGAATATATAAGGAACTCAAACAACTTTACAAGAAGAAAACAAGCAACCCAATTAAAAAATGGGCAAAAGAGCTAAGTAGGCATTTCTCTAAGGAAGATATACAAATGGCCAACAGACATATGAAAAAATGCTCAACATCACTCAGCATCCGGGAAATGCAAATCAAAACCACATTGAGATACCATCTAATTCCAGTTAGGATGGCTAAAATCCAAAAGACTATGAACGATAAATGCTGGCGAGGCTGCAGAGAAAAGGGAACTCTCATACATTGTTGGTGGGACTGCAAAATGGTGCAGCCTCTATGGAAAATGGTATGGAGGTTCCTCAAACAATTGCAGATAGATCTACCATACAACCCAGCTATCCCACTGTTGGGAATATACCCAGAGGAATGGAAATCATCAAGTCGAAGGTATACCTGTTCCCCAATGTTCATTGCAGCACTCTTTACAATAGCCAAGAGTTGGAACCAGCCCAAATGTCCATCATCAGATGAGTGGATACGGAAAATGTGGTACATCTACACAATGGAATACTACTCAGCTATAAAAACGAATGAAATACTGCCATTTTCAACAACATGGATGGACCTTGAGAGAATTATATTAAGTGAAACAAGTCAGGCACAGAAAGAGAAATACCACATGTTCTCACTTATTGGTGGGAGCTAAAAATTAATATATAAATTCACACACACACACACACACACACACACACACACACACAACGGGGGGGGGGAAGAAGACATAACAACCACAATTATTTGAAGTTGATACGACAAGCAAACAGAAAGGACATTGTTGGGGGGGAGGGGGGGAGGGAGAAGGGAGGGAGGTTTTGGTGATGGGGAGCAATAATCAGCCACAATGTATATCGACAAAATAAAAATTAAAAAAAAAAAAAAAAGAATACAAATTAGCGAATATATATGGAGGACAATTTGGCAATAAGTACCAAAAGCTTTTAAAATTTTTACTCTTCAATATGGTAATTTTATTTCTAGGAATTTATGATAAAGAAAAATTGAAAAACACCTAAATATTAAACAGGAAATTGATTATATTTGTAGTGTATTTGCACTACCTCTAAAAAATGTGTTATAAATTATTGTTTTACATGTTGTAAGTGATTTTATCATGATATGAAGAAAAACAGTTTAGAAAGTAGTAAAGCTGGCATAGTTATTACCTGAGGGTAATGAGATTACCACCCAGGACAGCACAAAAGTGCCATCCATGAAGACAGAAGTCATTATGTTATTGGATTGCCAGTAAAAAAGACAAGATATACCAGCTGACAGCCATCAAGATGAAAGTGGCTCAATCTTTATAAATAATACAAACATATGAAAAACAGACACCATAGTACTCTATATTTTTAGCAGGATATAAGTAGGATGCGGCTAGCAGCAGGCTAATGGTCCTGTCATTTTTTAAAGTCATTATCATCCTGGCTATAAAACTCTTTATCATAAAAATTATGCCCAATTCAACTGTTGCACAGAATGCCCAGGAACTTGATAATACTGTCTGAAAATCACAGAGAACAAAGAACAGAAAGATTGCCAAGGTATTATTACACTTGGGCAATGTTCTGTATGTGAAATGGATGGATCCTTCAACTCTCTCAGTCTCTGACTCTCTCCACTTTTAAGTGTTAAACATCACAACCTCTTGTGTGGCATAGCATTTATTATACTGGGAAATATCCTGATTTTCCAAAAGGATGAATACTGAAAACTAAACACTAGTAGGCTGATAATGGTTCCCCCACCAAAAAAAAAAAAAAAAAAAAAAAAAAAATCTCCACAAACTATTTTACCAGTAGATGTACATCTGGAAGAGAATGTTATGAACAAGTCGTCCAGCCACTGCAGTGTGTTCAACCACTGAAAGCCCAGGCTAGAAAAACTCAGGTACCTTCCAGTGGGGAAAGGAAATGACACTGCTTCCCACTGACCTTCCAGTCGGATTCCTGAGGCGGGCTGGTTCCATATACTTTCCCTTCCCCACTACAAGCCCCTGCATCCCTGAAGCCTTTTTTCTCCATCCCCAGGCCAGGGTCTCCATTACATCAGTGTCCACCCTAGTTTGGGTTGCAAATAAACACCAGTGTTGAGAGTACTTTGACTCTCTGCAGAAGTTATGTAGCCACATGCTCCACAAAAAAAAGAAAAGAAAAGAAAAAATTGGGGATATCAATCTCCAGCTCTCCAATTTGAGAATGGAAGTGACATATCAAACTGAAGGTGTCAACATGTGATTAGGTCTTTCAGAGGATGGATCCTATCAGCAGGAATCATTTGTAAATAGTCTGGATAGACACAAGAGTGGGCTCAGCACCCAGGGTGCCTTTTCTGTGGTTAAAGCACCAAGGTTCTTTCTAAGAAATGCTTGTCAGGAGCCCTCCAACCAGACACTAGAGGACCGAGGCGGCGTGTTTTTTTTGGCAGCCTCATCTAAGTTATTGCACCTTGGATAGTTGGTTAGCCCCTCCTGGAACTGTTTTCCTGCCTACTGCCTTGTTCCAGATCATTTTTCATGGCCAGCTAATAGAATGCTGCAGTGGCCTTTTTGTGAACTAGATCAAGCACTTGGAAGAGCCAGCTAATTAAGCCATTCATCATATTTTTTCAGGTCCGGGGTTCTGCTGGGACAGAAAGACTGGACCATCAGTTAGTACTCACTCTTGTAGAAGCATCAGAATCAGGAGTCACTCTATAAATCTCAGTTTATTTCTGAGATGTTTCAGTAAAATGAGCAGCCAATTTAACCAACTAGAATTCTTCTTTGGTTTAGGATCTGCGTAATACGGAACAACAGAAGCAGTAGAAACTACAACAAACCCTGGGCTGCCCAAATCTACAAGACTTCCACGTACTTCTTCAGATAGAGTAATAATAGACTTTCAACATCTACTGAAACTCAAACTGAAAAATGTCAAAGTGTCTCAGTTCCTCTGTCTCACTTAAGAAAGATTATCTTATAGGCATCGCTGGGTATTGTCTTCCCCACCATAACCCACCCACCAACAGGCTCACATACAAGTTCATCTGATACATCTAGCTACATTGCACCCATCAACAGGAGTCTTTATATTACTGGTTTCAAGGAACATTTATAAAAATTGACCAAAAGCTAGGTCATTAAACCAGCCAATTTGAAATCACCATGTCAAATAACTGGTATCATACGCATCATTTAATCCCAATGCACTTTAGTTAGAAACAGTAACAAAAAGATAACTAGCAAAACCAAATATCTGAAAATTTAGACTATATTTCAGAATAACCCACCAATCAAAAAAATTAAAATGGAAATTATAAATGCTTATAAAATATTAAGAAAAATACTTTCTAAATATTTAGAAAAATACCAAGATGATTATGTATTAGGTATCAAAACTGAGGACACAGTTAAAAAGATTCTTAAAGGTTTAGTCTTAAATACTTACATTAGAAAAGAAAGACAAGCTCAACTTAATGAAGTGATCATCTAACCATAAGGAGTTAGAGAAAAAGAGCACCAAAATAAATTCAAGAAAATGGGGGGAAATAGTAAAAATAAAAGAAGTTAATAAAAAAGAAAGAAAGCATAAAATAAAGAGAATTATTATGGTTTGAATGTTTGTCCCTCCAAAACTCATGTTGAAATTTAATTGCCATTGTGATGGCATTGGGAGGTGGGACCTTTAAGAGGTGGATGGGTCATAAGGTCTCCACCCTCATGAAAGGACTAATGGACTACAGGGAGGGTGGATTCGTTATTGTACTCTTTGCTCTTCTGCCTTGTGATGCTTTCCGCCTTGTTATGATGCAGGAGCAAGGCCCTCACAGGATGCCAGCACTTTGATCTTGGACTTCCCAGCCTCTAAGACTATGAGCCAGTAAATTTCTGTTCATTATAAATTACTCAGTGTGTGGTATTCTGTTATAGCAGCACAGAATGGACTAACACAAGGACCAACAAAATTCAAAAAAGTAATCAAACATAAAAATTGCTAGAGAGAGTAATCAAAGGGGAAAAAGAGAGAGGCACTAAATTTTTAAAAACCAGGAATAAAAAGGGAGTAAAACTATAGCTGTTACAGAAATTAAACAGATAAGAAGGTGTTATGAACAACTTTGTGCAAATAAATTTGAAAAGTTAGATGAAATAAATAAATACATACAGCTTACCCAAAAACATCTCTTTTAAAAAAAAACAACTGTATGATATGAAGAGTCCTATAAGCTTTAAGGAAATTGAAACAGTAGTTTAAAATATTTGCATTAAACACACACACACACACACACACACACACCAGATCCAGACACATTTCCAGGAAATTCTTCCAAACATCCAAGCATTGGGCAAGTTTAACTTATTCAAACTATTCCTCACAATGGAAAAAGAAGGGCCCATTCCCCAATTCATCTGTAATATAACTTTGCTTTAAAAATCATACAAAGATATTATAAGAAAAAATATATAGACCAGTCTAGCTTATGAATGAAAATAAATGCAAAAACCCTTAAGATAAACATTTGCATAGAACAAACCAGACAATGTACAAAAGTGATCATTTATTATGACAAAGTTAATGTTTCCTAAGAATGCAAAATTGATTTAATATGAGAAGAAAATCACGGTAATTCACCATATTAACAGTGTAAGGTGTAAAAAACTCATATCCTAATAAAGGCAGAAAAAAATTTGATGAAATGCTTTATCCATCGTGATTTTTAAAATAATAGTAACAACCTCCTTAGCAAACTGGGAATAGGAGGGAGCTTTCTTAACCCAATAAAGGGTATCTCAAAAAACCCACAGAAACGTTGAACCAAATGATTAAACTTGGAAAGCATTCTCTAAAAGATCAGGTTCAAGATAAGGATACTTGTTATTATCAATATTATTCTACATTATACTGGAGGTCCTTGCATAATGAGGAGGCAAGAAAAAGAAATAAAAGGTAAAGAATTGTAAAGAAACAAACAAAACCTTCATTATTTGTAGATGATTTGGTTGCTTAACATAGAAAATTTTAAATTACAAATAAAACATTTATATTAATAAGAGCTGTTAAATCCCAAATCAATCAACAAAAGTAAATTGCACTTCTAGACACTCAACACAATTGACTAAAAATGTAATTTTTAAAAGTGTACTCTTTAAAATAGCAATAAACATTTTAAAATATCCAGGATAAAATATAACAATGAATATGTAAGATTTTTATACTGAAAAATAAAAAAATTAGTGAAAGACATTAAGGAATATTATGAAAAACATCATATTATTGGGTAGAAAAACCAAATATGTTTTTAAAAAGTTAATTCTCTCCAAGTTGATCTACAGCTTTGGTGCAATTTCAATCAAAATCCTATCAGAGTGTATATCTGTGTATGTGAAACTCAACCCACCAATTACAAAATTGAAAGAATAAAGGGCCAACTGAAGCCAAGAAATTACTGAGGAAGAGCATGGGGGGGTTGGGAGAGATTCACCCTACTAGACATTAATACTTACACTGGAAATTAAAGCAGTGTAATATTAGTACAGGCATAGACTAATGAACCAATGGAATAACAGAGAGCCTAGTAACAAACTCATTGCTATGGGTTGGATGCTGGTCCCTGTATTAGTCCATTTGTCCATTTTCTGCCGCTCATAACAGAATACCTGAAACTGGGTAATTTATAAAGAAATGAAATTTATTTCTTACAGTCCAGAGGCCAGGGGGTGCATCTGGTGAGGGCCTTCTTGGTGAGAACTCTCTACAGAGTCCTGGGGTGCCACAAGCAATCATATCACAAGGCTAGAAGAGAGCGTTTTCATGTGCTCTCCTTATTAAAGCCACCACTCCACACCCATGATGACCTATTAATCCATTAACTCATTAATGGATTAATTCAGTCACAAGGGCAGGACCCTCAGGATCCAGTCACCTCCTAGAGGCCCCACATTTCAACACTGCCACATTGGGGTCAATCTTCTACATAAGCTTTGGAGAGGACAAGCACCTCTCCTTCCTCTCTCTTGCTTCCTCTCTCACTGTGTGATCTCTTTGCACACGCAGGCTCCCCTCCACTTTCCACCATGAGCAGACTGAGCCTGAAGCCCTTGCCAGATGCAGCTGCCCCAGAATCGAGAGCCAAATAAACCTCTTTATAAATTACCCAGTCTCAGATATTCTGCTACAGCTATACAAAATGGACTAATCCACCTATGCATATATGGAAAATGAATTTATAACAAAGCAGGCATTATAGATCATAAGAAAACATGAACTATTAAATTAATGACCCTAGGTCAATTGTTGAGAAAATGGAATTGTATCTGTATTCTACATCCTAACAAAACAATGAATTACAATTAATTAAATACTTAATATGAAACCCACATTAAAAATTTTCCAAAGACAATATAGGAAAGTATTTTTCTTTATAACCTACGTGTTTCTTCAACAAGAACCAACAAAAGCAAATTTTAATAAGATCAATAAATTAAGTTGTATTAAAATTAAGAACTTGGGTTTGCCATTGAGTGAAAAGCAATAGAAAAGAAAGATATTTGCAATAAATATAACCAATAAGGCAGTTGGCATTTAGAATATACTCATATATAAAGATCTCCTACAAATCAGTAAGAAAAAAGAAAACTCAATGGGAAAAATGGGCAAATGATATGGACCAGTATTTCATTCAAGAAGAGGAAACACAAATAACACAAACATATGAAGAAGATGGTTGAGAGGGGTGTCCTCAGGGTTCACCCAAGAGAATTTGCCTGGCCTCATGCTTTCATGTCCACCACAAGTGGCCTCTTCTTTTTCTAGCTGGTTGGCAAATGAGAGCCCTGTCCATGAACCAGGTGACCATGGGGAGAAAGGGGCTGGTAGGGAAAGCCAGAGTTTGTGTCCTGCTGGTCCTGGTGGTGTTAGCCTAGTACACACTCACTTGAAGAGGAAGATGCAGCAGCAGAACAGATCATAAAGATGAACACTAGATAACTAAGAAATGACTAGTTAAGAATCTACTATTATGACGATAATGCCAAAATTCCAGAAACATTCAATTTGCTCAAAGAATGCTACAAGGGTAGAAGAAATTATCTATGGTCTTCTCAAAGGAAGAGCTGCTATACTTCAGATAATAATGGTCTTTGATATGACATTAAGTAGATTTTCCTGCAAAAGGAAAAAATGCCCAACATGCCAAAATATTATTTATAACTGTAAACTGGTTACAGATGAATATTGAAAAGAATCATTCAACTAAAAGAAAAATATTATGCTATTGAAGTTGATCTTATTCTTACCGTAGAAGAGAAGTACCTTTATATGGTAGAATGGTAAACTAAAACCACATAATTTGCTTGTTGAACAAGTTTTACTGAATGCTAAACTTAAATTATTAAAGAATCTGACATTATGTTCAAGGAAGGATATGAGAATCTATTTAATAAACTCAAAAACACAATATCCCTACATTCACATTGTGGATTGTTTAGGTAATGTACTGCAGAAGGTCATCTGTCAACCTGGTGTTACCCAAATTCCAAAAGAGCATTCGGTTTCATGGATTTTGATGAAAATGGGGTTCTCAAAGGACTTAAAGGGGAATTAATTCATTTAACAAAAGAGACAGAATATTTTAATCAACTAAAAGACAATAGCAACATAATTCTGTTGGGGGACTCCCAAGGAGATTTAAGAATGGCAAGTGAAATAGCCTTGTCAAACACATTCTGAAAATTGTATATCCAAATGATAGAGTGCGTAAATTTTTAGAAAAGTACATGAACTCCTATAATACAATTTAATACTCATTGGAGGTAGCCAACACTAATCCGACAAAATACTCTGTAATCAAGCATTCTTTGGAAACACCTCTCTCCACTGGAGAAATTGATACAAGAACTGCCCTTCTGTTCATCTTGCTGAAAGACTCCTATTTATGATATATTTCCGCTCCTGAAGTTTTTCCCTTATGTTATTTCTGTAATTTTCAAATAAGTTGCATCCATCAGCTGGAGGTTCCATTGCCTCCAACTCTTTCAACACACTCCCCATCATATTTTTTAACAGACTAAGAAAAAAAAAAAAAGCAAAAAAACTTAAAACTAAAATTAGAAATTAACTCCCTACTTTTCTAAAGTTGATTTTTTAATTTACTATTGTCATGTATTTTTGAGGATTCTTTTTATAATGAGAAAGTTTATATAAGTTTGAAAACAAGTTTCATGAAATGGTCAAATAATGTGCATGATTTTAAGTGTTGCTGTTTTTGTAACTGGGTAAATTATTTCCTGGAGGGGGAAATGTATTATTGACCTCTTTAATTATCAGGAAAATATAAATTAAAGCCACAATGAGATGTACCATTTTCAACACACCAGATTGGCAAAAATTTTAAAGTCTGACATTGTCCAGTGTTAGCAAGAATATAGAGCAATAGTAACTAACACACATTGCTAGAGGCAGTATAATTGGTACAGTTACTTTGGAAAACATTTTGCTATGAGCTAGTAAACGTGACATGTGCATTAATTATGACCCAGAAATTCTACTTGTACATATACACTCCAAAGAAACTCTTGCACAAGTATGTTTCTTATTGCTGCTGTAACAGATTACCACAAATTTAGTGGATTAAAAGAAAAACAAATCAAGGTTAGCAGGGCTTCGTTCTTTCTGGAGGGTCTAAGGGAGAATCCATTTCCTTGCTTCTTCTAGCTTCTGTAAGCTGCCCACATTGCTTGGATGATGGCCGAATCCTCCATCTTCAATGTACTTCAAGGCGGTGCAGCATCTTCCAGTCTCCCTAACTCTGACCTTCCTGCTTTCCTCTTATAAGGACCTTTGTGTTTGTATTGGACACACTCAGATAATCCAGGATAATTTCCCACATCAGGATCTTAACTTAATCACTGCCCCCACCCCTTGCCATATAACATATTCCCAGGTCTGAGGATTAGGATTGGGACATCTTGGGCAGTGATTATTCAGCCCACCGTGCAAGTAAACAGCAGATGCATACAAAATGTTCATAGCAGCTTTATCTATAATAACAAAAAAAAAAAAAAAAAAAGAAAAGAAAAAAAGAAAGAAAAGAAAAGAAAAGAAAAAGAAAAAAGAAAAAAGAAAAAAACCCAAAGACTGGAAATCACTCAAAAGCCTATCGGTAGTAGAATGGATAAACTAATATATTTATACAAAGGAAGATTATACAGTAATGGAAATTATTGTTACACATTTCAACATGAATTAATCTCAAAAACATAATGTCAGGCAGAAAAAGAAACAGAAGGATACACAGAATGATTCCATTTACACAAAGTTCAAAAGCAGGCAAAATGAAATTGCATATTGTATAGGAAAACATACACAAGTGGCAAGGCCATGGTGAGCGGGGAGTAAGGGAATAATCGCATAGTACTCAGCATGATGAAAAAAGGGATGGGGTCGGGAGGGAGGATAATGTTGTAAAGAGGCAGCAGAAGACTCCAGTGGTAATGGCAATGTTTTACATTTTAATCTGGTGTGAGTAGAGGATGTACATTTTATTATTCTTTATGGTATATAAAATATATACATATATATAACATATATATGTTATTTTCCCATTTGGATATATGACACATTTCACAATTTTTAAAAGGCAATGGACAATACAATGAAAACTTATGGACCAAAGCTCTCATCATTACCAGTATGTTCAGTGCACATTGTTTTTACTTTAATTTGCAGAGTTCTAAGGGGTATACTGTAGCAATGTGCACAAACAGTTAACAACCCAACTCTCTTGACTCTCTCATTATGTTAATGGAAACACTGTGGCTTAACCACTAACTAGAAATTTACTACATAGAATAATCGGTACTACAATTGAATGTCTGTTCAGAGATGCGCACCTCAACTCGCTCACTTTCCTTGTTCTTTTACTATGTCTTGGCATTACCATTTATTATGGATAATCTACTAAATAGAATTGCCTTCCTTCTCTACAATTCTTTCCACATTGTTTTGTTTGGGTAATTTTTATGACTCTGATACTAGTGCCTGACACGTAATTTTAAGTTAATTTGATAAAAAATTATAGATTGATAAAAATGAGGCTTCGTCATTTCTCCAAAGAAGGCATATGTAGTATTAATGTTTGACTGGATAAAACCTACAATAAACTATTTTCACACACAAAAAAATTTTTTCAAAAATGGCAGAAGCCAATATTTATTTTAAGTCCACATGGCAAGCTTTCCAGTTTTTCCATGACACTTTGTATAACAGATGCCATCGCCAAGTTATCAAAAGCACTTACTTCTCCTTTTGAAGTTCTATCTGTCCAGTTTAACACCTACCCTGTTCTCCACAAAAAGCCAATATTTCAAGCATCATTCCCCTAGATGTTACAATATAGTTAGGTGAACCTGCCTGTGAATGTTGGGATTTCCTTGAGCATAAATTTCTGATAAGACCATATTTATTTTCTGTCCAAAATGTTAGGAGATCACACAAAAGTAATTTTCCCACATAAAAGGTTTTTGCTTTCTTTTCAAAAAATTTTAAAGGAACTGTATAAATATTACTATTTCTTTTCTCTTTTTCTAAAGGTACCTACATAGTGAGCATGCTTTCTTGTATGAGGAAAGGGGACAATTAGTAAACATGGCAGTTTTCTTATACAGCCCAAGCTGGCTTCACACACCACATAAATAGTTTCTATTCAACAATTCTAAAGATATCGATAACGAAATAAAATCCATCCTAGTTATATATTTTGTCTCTTCCATATTTATTTAAAAGATCTAACACAGAACTTTCACCTTACATATACAATTTTAAAGAGTAGGTGACTAATCAAAATTAATAAAATTGTATGCACATTGGAAGTTATTAAAGTGTGCCTAATTAGTTTTATATGATATACCTTCCATTCTCTCCACAGTGGGCCTCAGTATGTGATTTTAAGTACATTCAGATGCTATCAGTATACAAGACATTCTGCTGTGATTTAAAAATCCTAACAGTATATAAGATAGCCTCCACTAAGCCTTTACCTATGCAATTATCAAGTTGCATAGAAGTTAAAAAATAGGAAAAATCTACAGTTAGTGGCAAGAGGGCTTAACCAAGACATTGTTTTTGCTGTAAAGGGGCTCTGTATTAACCTCATGCTAAATCATAGTATCAGGCTACTAGAGGTAAAAAAACTGAACAATTCACCAACATTTCCCAGAGCTTCTAAGCAGTCGTAACACCCATCTCCCCCTTGGCTGACATGATATTTTAACCAGAAATGAGGTAACTTTTTGATCACATTTTTGCATTATTGAGGGTATTATCTTGTGGGTTTAATTACAACTCAACACTGACAGGTGTGGCTAGCAGAGGATTTAGGTCTCCTCTATTTTGCAGTCCAGGGTATCAAGGAAATACGAAAGGTCTTCAAAAAGTTTACGGAAAGATTTGTATTATCTTGTAATTCAATTTTTCCACAAACTTTTTGAAATACCCTTGCATATCCAAACACCAATGACAGAAGACTCTAATGCCTTTAATGGCACTGCTCTTGTCAAGTGTTAAGAACATTTGGAAACTGAATATTGAATTGAACAGTAGGTATTTTACATATATAGAAACTAAGGCAATAAAGAGTTAAGCAATGTGCCAAAGGCCACTGGCAGTAAGTGACTTGAGCCTGGATATTTGCAGAGGGCTGCTTGATTTTCCAAACCCAAACAAAATATTGTGTATTCATATTTGACATGCCATGTGGTCTGAACCTTAGTTGTAAAAACTCGAATGGACTTTGGTCCAGATCCACAGGGACTAGCAAAGATTTACAGTTGGAATAAAAATTTTCCCTTTTTTTTTTTTCGGTCTTGTGCTTTTAAATTTAATCTCCATGGAGGTCTTAACACCCTTAGTAATTCATCAGGACTAACTCAACTGTGAGATGTGGAAGGACATGCTGAGGAACAGCAACTGGTCTAGCCCCTTTGGCCACTCTCTCCAACTATCCACCCAACAGTGTCCTTAGCATCTTACACCATCTTTTCAGACTGGCCTCTTGCTTGAGATAGGATGATGTCAGCTCTTAAGTTTCCTGGACACAAATTCCTTAAATTCAACTGAAATAAAAGCATATGAGAAATAATTCTGATAATCCATATATTACAAGTAACTGATTTAGAGCTATAGTGATCAGAGATAATACAATTGCCTTGTAAACATCACAAGAAAGAGCTCCCACAGCTAAAATATTCTTCTATGAGATGGTCCTGCAAAATCACTACATAGTGTCCAAGGTTCTTGGTAAATTTCCAAGGAAAGGTAAGTATCTTTGATGGGTCAGGACAGGAAGCCTAAACTCCATTCCAGTCTCCTCTCCCAGCCAATCAAGGGCTCAGGACACTTGGTCTAGATCCGTGTGTGGTACAACGGAAGCCTTGGTTGGGTGTAGGAATGGGTATCACGGGCTATACATAGGTCAGAAAGTGGAAGAGTGTGGCAAACAAAGAGGTAGCATCTGAAAAAAGGCCAGGTCAGAAAGCTGAGAAGATCATGTAAAAAGCAGTCAATCAAAGGAACAAGCAAGAGAGATGATCTAGGTACACTGTTTCAAAGAAGACTGGGAAGTTCAGAGCGTGTGGTGCGAGGCAACATCTGGAGCAATTTGCTGGGACGAGGGGCTGCTGGCCTCCTTGGGCGTGGGTAATAAGCACCCATTAAAGATGCTTTTATAGCTTTTTTTTTTTTAAAGAAGATTTTATAGCTTTTCTTTTCCTTATACAGTATAAAAATAAATTATAAGCCTTTAAACACAGTTTCTAACTAATGTTGCCATAAAGACAATTTCTGTCTGTGGTTCATGCAATGTAGCCTGTACTATTACAATTATACCTGACTCATATTAGGTACTTAGTTCCCATTTGTGAGATGGAATTTAAGGAATTGTATGTTTTTCGATAAGAACCAATGCTATTCCCCTCACAGACAGTATCTGTCACAGACAGATGATTCACATTGATGCCTTAAAACCAGTGTGAATTCCTCAGGAAATTTACACTGGGCCCTCCTTCCCACTAGATTCAAAATATTAGTCAAATCCTGCAGTGCTAAGTATTAAAAGTTATAAAACCATACAAACCATAAATAAAACAGTAATAAAAATATATAAATATAAAACCATCCAGAAAAGACAGGTTAGGATTCTTTTGACACCAAAACTTGCTTTGAAGAGAGCAACAAGATAATCTGACTTTGCAGCAGCAGAAGGTTTGTGACTTTGGTTTTCCATCTTGGTCTTCTAAACCAGCAGACAAGTAGGAGACATAAATGTCATATCAATTACTCCAGCCCCACATATGATGAGCAAGCCTTTAAAACAGGTACTAAACGAGGCTTGTGATCAGTTTGAATTGTAAAGGAATTGAGGTGATAATGTAACTTATTGACTCCTCAGATAATAGCAATGACGGCTGTCATTTACCAAGAGACTTGCATGTAACCAGGTATCTGTGCCAGTGTTTTACATACATAGAATATTCACAACTGCCATGCAAAGTGGGCATTACTGGCCTCATTATACACATGAGGAGCCTGAGACTAAGAGAGGCTAAGTAACTTACCTAATGTTAGTAATTTATCAATAACTGAGCCAACAGGATAACTCAGAGATACCTGAGTCAAAAGCTTGGGCCCTTTTCACCATACTACGCTACTTTAAAGAGTTAGCAATTTGTGCTCAGGTTCTCTGCCCATGTTGGTGTTAAATACAGCTCCAACACCATAAAAAGACCTGTCAGTCGTAACAAACAGTAGTTTATGTTCAACCTAATGTACTATAGCGCAGTCAGTAGTTAATACTGTCTGTCATTCTTCTTGTCAGCCAGTTCAACACCAGAACACTTTATCTTTTCCAGTCTATGATTAAATATATTAGCAAGATTGGCTTCAGCAGAAGAAACACACAGAAGAAATAAAGTATCCCCCCCCCAAAACTTAAAGCTTTGGCTTCATGAAAGTAGGTACATCATGAATTATAAATATCTTTTCCCAGGTGCATCCATTTCATAGAAATGATGTAATGGCCAAAGAAAATGAAGCTAGAATCCTCATTTTAGTTTTCCCAAAACAGAGCTGACCAGTTAGCTCACTTGGGAGAATGTGGTGCTCATAACACCAAGGTCAAGGGTTCAGATCCCATTACCGGCCAGCTGCCAAAACAAACAAATAAAAAATAAATCAGTAATCTTTTCCAAAAACAGAAAGTTGATATGTATGAGTACAATGTATGATTTCCCGATATAATCCCTTGAGTTAAGCCTCTCGTGATCATGGTCACATATGAAGTTCTTGGGAGGTACAAAAAGTACTGCATGTGGTGACAGAAGTCCTGAATTCCCTTTCTGACACTGCTACTTTTTAGCCCCCAAACTCTGGTCTATTTAACTTCCCTAAGCCTCAGTTTCCTCATCCTCTAAATGGGGATAATAATTCCTATCTTTCACAGCAGCAAGGATAAACTGCAACAGTATATACTGAAGCATTTTATAAATCATAAAGTGCTACACAAATATACCATCTCATTCGGAAAACAGAACAGGAATCAGATGAGAAGCATTAAAAACGCTCCGTTTCCCAAATCCTGTTACCACAAGGCTCAACTTACTTCCTATCTTGAGTTCTATGAGATTTTCCTAGACATTATTTCTGGGATGTTATCCCCCACCCCACTTATTATTTTTTATTGCTTCAGTGGGTGTCTGTTCCCAGCAATCGAAACAATCCATGACTAAGGCAACAAACACTGCCAAGGAACATCCCTTCTAGCCAAAAGCAAAGAGCTATTGGACCGATAGATTCCTGATATGGCTGTAAATTCAGTGCCCTACTTACAGTTCACCTACAAGACATTACAGTTTCCAAAAGGTTTCACAGTAAAGAGAAATGTGCAATTTGTTCTAGAACAGGTTACTCGCTTACATACACCAGAGCTTCAGGTTTTTTTCTCACAAATGTACATCTCTTACCTTACAATGGATATGTGCAATTATAAGGTCTGCAGAGAGCAACTCTAGCTCTGCCTTTAGTATTCTCCATACTTCTAAAATATTATAGGAAATCTGTTAACAATTTCCTCCAGTTAATTCCTAATGATATAAACAGATTCCTTCCCAGCAGATTTTGGTACTGACCAGTTGTAATGAGAAATGAAAGCTTTCATATTTAAAGGAACTAGCCATGCTGCATACTCACAACACAGCTTCCAGAAATATCAATTTCTGGTCACAGTTGTCTCACAACTTTGGTAAAGAACATTATACAAAGATGTTGTTGAATGGATCATTAGTCACTGTTTACACACCACAACAGAGGCAGGAAATCATGATGCTTAAGAAGACAAATTATGGCTCCAACAATCTAGGTTTAAGTCCTGGCTCTCCAACTTAATAGCTGTGTGACCTTAGGGATGTTACTTAAACTCCCTGTGCCTTAGTTTCTTCAACTGTACAATGGATTAATAATAAACCTCTGTCATAAAATAGCTATGAGAAATAAATGAGTTAATATATGTGTAAGATAATACTTGGCACGTGGTAAGCTCCTTATATGTGTTAGATACTACTACTATTACTATATATATATTTTTTGCCTTCATAGGTATTAATGGGTTACACTGCAAGCCATGAAATTTTCTGAAGTGTCTTGTCCCAAACTTTCCAAACATGGTACAATAGCTGGGCTCTTTGCATGTAAATAATATCACCTGATGTCCATGGATGTTAATTGCGAAAACAGCTTCTGGAAGGCACTGTAACGTATTTTTTTTAAAAATCCTATTCTATCAAGAAGGCTTCTTCTTTCATGGACAGGAATACTTCCTTGAATGTGTGAGGAGAACCTGAGTATAATCCTTAATATCTCCTATAGTGGAGAAAGTGTAAATTGTGAATGGAGTCAGACAACCTGTTTGCATCTGGGCTCTGCCACTTACTAGGTGTGTAAACTTGCGCAAATTACTAACCCTTTTAAAGTCTAGCTTCCTCACATGTAAAATGTGGAAAGTAATGATATCTATTTCATACAGCTTTATAAAGAGTAAATGAGATAACTAAATCTTAGCAAAGTGCATAGCACATAACATTCTGAATAAAAGTTATAACTATTTTTTTTTTTGGTTTGGTTGGTCCAGTTGATATGAACTCTTTGCCTGTCTTTTAATCAAAAAAACAAATTATGTGAGCAGCTGCTCCTTTAAGGCATATAAAATGTAAGGATGAAGTCTTCTCAGTAGAAAACTTTTCTTATGCCATTATGTGTTGAATTTAGTTCACTTGAGAGATATTTTTGGAAGATTTTATTATAAACCTTATAATATGGAACAATCCTGGAAAAGGTTGTCTAAGATATTTATAGCAATATAATGTTGAGAAAATGGTTGAGCTCTATAATACAATCATCAATGCTTCCTTTCTACTTAGGTTTCTTGTTTGTTTTCTTATACAGGTTGGGACCAGAAGAGTTTCAGATTTTGAATTTTTTTTGGATTTTGGAATATTTGTGTACACATGATGAGATATCTTGGGGATTCATTTACGTTTTATATACACCTTATACACATAGCCTGAAGATAGTTTTATGCCATATTTTAAATAATTTTGTGCCCAAAATGCCAGCATGTCGGGGTCCACCTGGGTACCCGAGGCATGGAGTAGGGGACCAGACCCTCCTCCCACAACCAGGCACACTGTACCAGTACCTTGGGGCCCGCCCAGGGACCCGGGACATGGAGAAGGGGACTGGACCCCTCTCCCACAACCAGGCACATGGCGCCAGTGCCTTGGGGCCTGCCCAGGGATCAGAGGCATGGAGGAGGGGACCAAACACACTCCCCAACCAGGCATACCGCCAGTGCCAAGGAGCATGCCAAAAACAGCACCTCCACGTGGGTGGCCCACCACAGCCACCACAATAACCATGGCTGCTGCAAAAGCGGCTAGATGCCCCAACCACCACGCAGATGGTCCGCCAACCACTGGAGTGCATTCACACAAGAAGAGTCACCAGCAGAGACAAAGAAAAGGAGAGGATGTCTCTTTCCACAAAACCCATTTCAGAGTGACAGAAGAAGCATCTGCTCTATGATAATATTGGGGGACTTGATCACATCTCTCAGCATTGGACAGATCATCTAGGCAACAAGTTAACAGAGTAACCATTATTCTCTCAGAAGGAGAGAAGAAATCTAGGGCAATTAGAGGGGGGAGGGGGAGGGAATGGGGGATGGGGAGAGATTGGACAAGGGGCATAAAGAATAATTATGATTTGTAATAATATATATGCTAGTAATATTGATTTAATCAACATATCTCAATGTTCAACCCCCAAAATATGTATAATTGATTTTGATTCAATAAAATAAAATTAAAAATTAAAAAAATAAATAAATAAACAATAAATCTTCAATAGATAGATAATAAAGTTCACTCTGCTTTAATCCTTACACAAAAGAGACAGCCTGAAGTAACTTGATGTTAACTAGTCATTTACTTTTCTATTCTGTTACCCTGTCCCCCACCTTACAAGGAAAGTAACTTTGAAATGATCAAACTGCTTTTTGTTCTTCGTTTCTGCTTTCTTCAGCCTTTTTCTGTCTATAAAATCGGTCTCTTCTGCTCAGCTCATTGCATTGCTTCTTATATTTTATGGAATAATGTGTTGCCTGATTCTAGAATCACAATTAAAGCGAATTGAGATCTTTAAAAAAAATAAAAAATATAAATAAATAAATAAATAAATAATTTTGTGCCTAAAACAAAGTTAGTGTACAATGAACCATCAGAAAGCACATGAGTCAGGTGTGGAATTTTCCATTTGTGTACCATTTTGGCACTCAAAAAGTTTTGGATTTGGGAGCATTTTGAATTTCAGACTTTTGAATTAAGGATGCTCAATCTGTAATTTAAGAAGTGGGGTCAGAACTTCACAATGATAAAATCATAGCGTTAGAAGGTTAGATGATATCTAGTCAGAGAAGGCTGTTGACTACCCCCTGATTCCCCAGACATGAATCAAACATGGTTTGCTCTTGGCAAAGCTGAGTTAGTCAGTTCATCTTTAGCTCCCTCGTAGCTGTCCTTTAATCTTCTTAGTCAGCGAACCTATCCTAGGTCGTATTATTGCTCTTACCAAGTGGTCAATTTATTTCTGTTAGTGTTAAAACTGCTAATTAACTTGTTCACTGCTGATGAGTCCTCAGGGGTGATTGGAGAATTTTACAATTGGAAAGTCAGAAATGTTAAGAAGAATTAAGCTATAATAGTAGAATTATAGGTTGTGAAATTGTTAGTTTGGTGCAGATATCTTTTGCCCACTACGTCGAGGACCAATGTTTTTCTGTGGACTTTAGAGTTCTTAGATTGGAATACAGTAATTACACAGAAAAACTTTCTATGATTTTTGACACTTAGAGACAAAGAGACTCAGATCTTATGACATAATAGTTGGCTATATCCTCTACTGCAATTGATGGGAAGATGCAGAAGCAAACTTGAACCCAAATCATTTCTTAAAGATATCACCCAATGGCAGTACCGAGGAATGGCTTATCCTCAGCTATCCCAAAGTTATATAAAGACAACATGTTTATATCCAAATAGAGCTTTATCACAAGTCATCTAGTCTACACTTTCAGTCAGATGGCAGCCCTGAACCCTCCTGTAACATTCTGGAGCAGACACTAGTAACACTATAAGCAGATCAAACATGATGCTCATTCAAAACTAAGTGTAACTTGCTACAAAACTACTAATTTAAAACTCGTCAGCAGAATTATTTTGTAAGGTTTTTCTTCTGTGATATAATTAACATGGAGTTTTAGAGCTAGAAGAGTCTTACAAATCATTTTCCTAGCCCTTCTTTGTAACATATAAAGATTCTGAGGTCCACAGAGAGCAGGGTATCTGATGAGCGCAGGGCAGCCCAGATCTGTGTCCCTCTCCTGCTCACAGGCCTCCCATGGTTCATTGTTTTCAAAATGATCATTCTTGTTACTAGGATAACAAGAACCTTGGATAATCTGGTTCTACCTTCCTATCCTATGCTACCCAATATGAACTTCTTGTTGCCTCATAAACTTTCTCTGTGGGAAATGGTTAAGAGTGGGATTAGAGAGTCTAGTTAGGAGGCAGTTTCAAGACTGCAGGTGAAAGATAATGGTGACTTGGGCTGGATTAGTGGCAGTGGAGATGGAGAAAAGTGAACAGCCTTGAGCGAATCAAAAGAACTTTCTGATGGATCTAGTATGGTGGGTAAATAAAAGGAAGGAATCCAAGATGATGCCTCGGTTTCTGGCTTGGGCAACTGAGGATAAGAAAGGCAGATACAGAGCAATGTTGCGGGTCATGGTGGTGAAAGAAAGAGCTGTCAACATTCCAGATATAACAATCTATTTGAGAGGTGGCACAGCATGTGTGAGAGGAGGAGCAACTTTCCCCCGTCTCTGGATTCCATGAGAAGAGATTTCCTTCAACCTCCTCAGCCTTTGGACCCACTCCTTGCTCCTCGCCATGGAGGTACGGTAAGTTATCTGTTAGGGGGCTTGGGAGACCAACTGGGCATGTGTAGCCCAACCCCGCCTCCTCTTACTCTTTGGGAGTCAGGTTGCCCACAGAAGCATGCTTTCCCCATGATGTAAGTTTCAAAGAGAAGAACCACGGGCATCTAGCATTGTCTGTGCCTGGGAAGGTCTATCTAATTCTGTAGTTGAATATTGTAAATGTCTATAAATATAATCCCATACTTCAATATCTGCTTCATAAGTTATAAATGTGATATTTTGATGTCCCATGTACATTCCTTTTTGTCTTATTTCTCATCTCAGTTGAATCAGGGCAGGGAAGGGAGAAATTAGCTATCGGGTCCTCTCAAAGCCCAAGAGTGGGAGAATCCATGGGAGGAATGCTGAGTCCTAACTGTAGCCTCAGGAAAAGGACTTCACTTCTCAATGCTTGTTTCCTAATCTATAAAAGGGAGAAGATAACATTGACTCCATCCTTCTCACCAGTTTATTATGAAGATCACATGAGATAATTTTGTAAAATGCCAGGCTCAAGTAATATTCAAATATAGGAAACATTACTTTTAGTTCTAAATGCACTGACTAGGGAATTTATAGATGGAATTTCTGCAAAGAGAACATTGAAAATGGACAAACTAGTATTTCTGTTATAATTTATTTATGTATTAATTATGCTATAATTTATATAATGTATTTATTATTATCATGATTATTTTATTGTACTTGTTTCCTTGGGCAAATAGTTTATCAAACATGGCAGCCCTGCAGGAAAAGAAAGAAAAAAGTAGTCTGATGCTCATTTATTCAAGTTTTCCTATTTCAAATGTTGAAAAACTGGCCTGTTCTTTAGCTTTGTACATTGATAAAGAACTTGAGAATTAGAAATGCATTCATTTTGAATGGATTTCTTTATCAAAGAAGGAAAAAAAATCTTTCATAAAGTTGGGAAGATAAAAGAAATTATGAATACACTTCCACACAGGTCCAGGGATTACGTTCTGCTGGAAATAATGAAGAAAGATGCAGACATTAAGGTCCTGTGTAGTTTTCAGTCAAGAGAAAATGTCAGCTCTCAGAAACACAGCTACACAGCTTATAAAGTTTGGTTGACTTTCTCTTTGATGGATTGTCACTTTACAAATGACTAAGCAAGTTTCAGAGCATTAATACATCAGGGAGAAGAAATATAACCGAGGTGATTAAATCCCACATGCTTCCTGGTGGATTCAAGAAGATGGAAAAGATTTCTTTTCTGTGTACAAAAGAAAAAAAATAAAAGAGCCCTGTGGGGGACATTCACCATCAGGAACTTTAGGTTAACAGAGACAAGACCAAAAATCAATGAGTCTGAGAACTGCTGGCATAGTGACTTCCACAATGCTGTTGCTGAGAGTTCTTGGTGGATACCAAGAGAAAAGATATACCAAAGAAAGAATACTTATTATTGTTCTCATTTTAATGAAAGTCTGGATGTTGTACACCAAGCATTTAAATACAAATTTCCCTGTGACTTGTTTGCCTTAGAATGTACTTGAGGTCAAGGTTCTTTTTATATTGCAAGGCACTGATCCACAGGAAATAAATTACAACCAAGGGCTGCATGGGGTAACAATTTAAAATGTAATTAAACATTGTGTACTTAAACAAAACTAATATTTCATGTATCTGATTTTAAAATTGAAAAGAAGGATATGACCACAGGCCACATGGAAGTAAAAAAGAAACTTGGTTGTTTTCTGAGGGAGGCCTATGAGATTTAAAATTTTGATTTTAGAATTAAAAACTGGGAACAAATACTTATTTCCATGTTGTATAAGCTTTATGTTAAAGTCAGTAAGGTCAGAGAAGGCAAGAAGAGGACAAGGAAAAAAGAAAAGAGAATGAGGTAAAAGAGAGATGGGAAAGAGGAAGGATGGGAGGTGGGAGGAAGGACGGGAGGGGACAAAGAAGGGAAGTCTGGCGAGGACAAGGGGAAGCACTGCACCGAAGAATGACAGGTGTGGGATGCCAGAAAAGAGGCAAGGGAAAGCACAGACAATGACATGGTGAGAGGGGAGGAAATACAGGAAGACAAAGGAAAAAGGAGAGATGTTAGGGGGAGCTGGCACTGCAGAGGATTCAGAAGCATGTTGGGTAAATGTATTTGTTGACATTATTGTTCCTCTGAGCTTGGGAGCATTAACTGTCAACTGTCATGATCACCGTCTTTGGAAATGTCATTCAGCTGTTTAACAAAACTGGTCACAGATGACTTCAGAAGAACTGCATATTTCTCACAGGATTGAGTATTTTCTAGGGTAATGGTAGATAATAAAAAAAAAAAATCGAGTCCCCAGAATAATCTCATAAGCTTGGAGGATGCTCCCTGGAAACAGTACAAACTAGAGAAATGTAGATACTTTGGGTTCTTTGGGGGGAAAGTGGAAGTGGGGGTAGGGGGGCAGTGTATTTGCTTCCATCAGAGGCTTGGTGCTGGGCTCTCTCTACACATTAATTTGATTTAAGTTACCACTCCTATGTGAGAGAGCTCCCAGTCTGACCTCTTATACTCTCTCTGCCTCGCCTGAAAGCTATTACTATCGTCATTTAAATAAACACATGGACGGAACATATCTCCTTTGCTCCAGTGTTGCCATTCTTAACTACCTCGTCACTATGCGAGTCATAGATGCTACCTTTCTCTCTTGATTTCATCCTCCCAACGCTGCTAGTTCCTCTTCTTTATTGGTAATAGATTAATTTCTTGGTTCTCTGTCCCTTCATCTCTTGAACATTCACAGCCTGGACCACTATAGATCTGTACCTGACCACTTGATCTGGGAACCCATCCTAGCCCTACATATATGAAAGTGCAAGGACCCGAGTCTATAAGTGGCCTAGCTCAGCATTATTGGCAAAACTCCCAGTCCTACTCCGACCTTGTAACCTAGTACTGATACCTAGGCCACCTGCCCTTGTGACAGAATTCTCAATTACATTCCTTTTCCTCATTTATCCATATAACATAGGACATATTTATTGAGTACCTACCTATTCTGTGCTACTAGGTGCTGTGCCACACACAGGGAGTGCTACAAAGCTGAGACAGTCACAGCATCTGCCCTCCAGGAGCTCACAGTTTAATGCAGAGAAAGGTGAACAAAATTAAAATGACCGAAAATGGAATAAATAACAAGAGTTATGTGGGCAAAGTACTAGGAGAGTAAAAGGAAAAAAGATTACATTTCCATGGAGAGGTTGCTGTTCTCATCATCCATCTTAGGGTTAAAGTCATGGCATAGGCCCCATCCCAGGCTGGCTTTATGAGTCTGTGTCCAGCTATCCAGTGCAGTCACACAGGGCCCCATGTGAAGAAGCCTCCTTACCCTTGAAGTCTAATGTTCTGCAGTCATTATCTCGAAAATCTTAATAATTTTATTTTTGAATTTGTTTTGTTCATAAGGTCTGATGGAGCATGCTCCAGGGGTTCACTTATGGTCCAGCCTTCTGATGGATTCTCAGCATCCAGCTCCCTAGCCCAGCCCTATGACCCCTGCCTCATTCTACTCAGGGCTGCAACAGGGTAAGGCTGACGGGGGACCTATGTTCTAGTGTTGCCCTCCATCCCCAGCAGGAGCCCTTCAGTGTCTCGGGGTGGGCAAGGCCCTTGCCATCCCCACCCCAGGCTGATAGCACCATGGCACGTTCAGTACGCAACTCTGTAGGGGCCTCTTGCCCACCCCTGATCCAGGCAACAAGCTCATTCTGGCACAGAGATTGCAATCCTTTGGGAATTGCCCATCTATCACAGGTTGGGACGTTTGGCCTCAGGAGGTATAGCTGGCTTAGAGCAAGGGGAAATTGACTTCTCTTTCCCTGGTAAGACTCCATTTTCATTTTTGACTATGTCCCATAAAATATGTAGCTTGGCCTGGTCCCTACTCTTGACCTTGTAACCCTAGAACCTTTCAGCGTAGAGGTAACAATCTCCTTAGCAAATTTCCTATCTTCAGAGTCCTATTCTACAATCCATTAATAACATTGTAAAATAAAACAGCAAGAATCCTCTCCCTATACTTTCCTGATCCTTTTCCCAAAACCCAGCTGATTTCCCTCTCAACTCTTGTTGAAGGCAGTTAACATGAGCACTGCCCGTTAAAACCATGAGGACCTGCTGGAGAAGACAGCTCACCACCTCAAGGCCCTTGACTTTGAACAGCATGCAGTGACAGAAGGGGACTGGGCTGGGATCCACTTTGTGGCAGGGTGAAGCTACATTTGCCAGCCTCCCTGCAGTTAGAGATGGCCATGTCCCTGAGTGCTAGAATCTACAGAGATGAATGGGAGCAGGAAATGATGTGTGCCACTCTGTGACCTGACCCATAAAAACCTCCCACTTCATTTGCCCATTTCTCTCTCTCTCCTCCCCTCATCTGCTGATGGGATGTTGATGCCAAGAGCAACCTTGGAAGCCCCAAGTTGAAGGTGTGGATGCTCAGGAAGAAAAGAATCCCTTCCTGGAGGAGAGCTACCCACCCATCAGGAAGACCTGTGCTGAGCTTCAGAAGAGGGAGAAGTAATCTTCAGTTGTGTTACGACTGTGTGCCACTACGCTTTGGAGATGCATATGTGAAACCAACCATGGTTTCCTAAACTATTAATACATATTTGGAATTTTGCAAAACAACATAAAAGAAAACACAAAAGAAGAGAAAATTACTCTTAAGCCCACCACTCTGAAATCACCTTTATTAATGTCCTTACCAAGTGACAAACAGTATGTTAAGCATTTTTCATATAAAATTTTACTTATATGAAACAACCTGACAACAACCTTTTAAAACAAGTATCACTATTCCCATTTGAGGATTGCAGAAACCAGCAACTGGAGAGAGAGAAAATATGACACAGCTCTTGGATAGTGGGACTGGGAATCAAATCCAGCCTGTCTAATCCCAAAGCTGACACACTCAACCGCTCCCCTTGTGATTTGTTGCTGTTGCTGCTGTTGCTATTGTTAAAAAAACTGAGATTCTACTGTTTTCTAATACACTCTGTTCATTTAATAATATTTCATGAGCAATTTCCACTGATTAAATATTTCATTTTATGATATACCATAATTTATTTATCCAACCCTCTAGTTCAATGTTTGGGTTGATAATTTTACACTATTATAAACAACAATACAATGAGTATTCAGATAGACAAATCTTTGCACACACCCACAACACCCACAAACATTTCTTTAGGATGACCTTGGAATTGTTACATCAGTAAACTTATGAATATTCTTAAGGCAGTATAAGATTATTGCCAAATTTCCCAAAAGGGGAGGGGGCGATTTTGCCTCCAGAGACATTTAACAATGTCTGGAGACTTTTAATTGTTGAGACTGGGCAAGCATCTAGTGGGTAGAGGCCAGGGATGCTGTAAAACATCCTACAATGCACAGGTCAGCCCCCAATGACAAAAAATTATCTGGTCTAAAATGTCAATAGTACCACTGTTGAGAAACCTTAACCTACATAATAGTCCCATCAGTAAGCGTCTGTCTTGAGACAAAATAAAGGCTATAATAAAGGCTCTTCCATTCATTCAGACACAATTTACCAAGAACCTACTATGTATCAGATACTGTGGTAGGTGCTAAGTTAGCATTCAAGGAGGAGGGTCTGATCAACGGAGGGGAGGTGGCTAGGAAATAAAGTTTGGCTTCACTTGCGACTGAGAAAGCATATCTATTTCATTATATGTCTTCATATTTTTCCACATAATTTTGCATTAAATTATTTCCATACAATTTCGGATTAAATTATATAGTTTCATATGGTTGCTACAAGAAATGATTAATATTGCTATATTGCTATGTACATAAATGCTTTGTCCTGATTCTTCTGAGGCTATTTCTATAGAATAAAATTGGTTCTTTCTTCAACAGAAACCTGAGGTCTTAAGCATAAAACATTTTTATGACAGTGGCTCCTCTTTTCCCAGCTGACCTTTTTGTTCTTGAATTTAACACAGCAGATAATCTCAATTTGGTTAATTTAGAGGTGGTAAAATGTTTTCCTGCCCTTTATATTTTAAATTACTAGGCACTCCCTGAGTGCCAGTTCCTTTCTGTCTATTCACAACAGGCAGTAGTAAAAAAGAGGGACCAAATCAGAAGCTGTTTCTCTTGTTTCTTCATTTAAAAAATGAAGGGCAAAGGAGAGAGGCTCCCACCTGCACTCTCAGCTCCCACCTGCATTCTCAGCCTCCTCTCTGGAGATTTTGTGCTCCTCTCCCTGCTTGGCTAACACTTGGCATACTTGCTTCTACTGGCTCATTTCTCCTTGCTTCTGTGCATGATAATCTCAGGGTTATGATGAAAAGGAGATGCTATGGCTGTCCTGGGCTTTTAAAGCCAGTGCTCAAAGAACAGGAAGTGAAAGAAGAATCTGACTCCAGTCTCACATACCTGAGGCCAGAAAAGAAAGAAACCAGCCTTAACATGGCACAGAGTATATGCCCTCTGGCTTAGTGGCCCTCTGGAAGCAAAAGGAGGATGAAGAAACTAAGAGGGAAAAGTGAGTACTCCATAAAGGTGGCCTTTAGAGAGAGAATTAGAGCTTCACCTTTTCCAGAGGACCTTATGCAGAAAAGGATGAAAATCTAGATGGTTTCCCTAGCAACCCTGGGATAATCTTTCCCACAATGTCCCAAGCTTACAGTTCTTAATTCCATTACAGCCATTATTAAAACTTTAAATATGTAATCATGCACATTAAGTTGCCAAATACCCATAAAAACTGTTAGCTCATTAAATTGCGCAAAGCTATTTAAATGAAAAAGGAGTACCATCTAGTTTTTTTTTTAATTGGAAAAAGTAAAGGCTCAAAAGTTCTTGTAATCTACAATGAGACACCACTACACACTCACTATAATGACTATAATAAAAAATATAGTTAATTCCAAGTGTTGGTAAGCATCTGGAGAAACTGTAACCTTCCTACATTCCTACATTGCTAATAAGAATGTAAAATAGCACTACTACTTTGGAACACAGTTTGACAGTTTTTGGAGTTTTTTTTTTTTTTTTTTTTTTTAGTTAAATATAAGCTTACTGTATGACTGAATGATTCCAGTCCTAGAAATCTAACCAAGAAAAATGTAATAAAATGTCCATGCAAAGATGAGTACATGAATGTTCATAGCAGCATTATTCATAATAGCTCCAAACTAAAACCAATTCAAATGTTCATGAACTGGAGGATGAATAAACAAAAGGTGGTGTATCCTTTCAGAGGGATACTATTCATCACTAAAAAATGAATGAACTACTGATATATGCCATAACATGGATGAAGCTCGAAATTATAATGCTAAGTGAAAAATGCAAGATACAAAAGATGACTACATACTATAAAACTCCATTAATAGGAAATGTTCAGAAACAGCAAATTTTTAGTGTCAGAAAACAGATCAGTAGTACCTAGGACTACAAGTGGAAGCGGGGATGAACAAGGGAAGTTTTGGGGGGATGATGGAAATGTTCTAAAACGGGATTGTGGTGATAGTTGCACAACTTTGTAAATTTACTAAAAAGCACAGAATTGTGCCTTTACAGTGGGTGAATTTTATGGTATGTTAAATTTCCTTTTGCAGTTGATAGATATGCCTATTTTTCTAGTATACATTCATCCCTTGGTATCTGTGGGGGATTGGTTCCAGGATCCCCGTGAATACCAAAACCCATAATGCTTGGATCCCTTATGTAAAATGGTATTGTATTTTTATATAACCTACATACATCCTTTTGTGTACTTTAGATCATCTCTAGATTACTTATATTACCTAATACAATGTAAAGGCTAAGTAAATCATTGCTATATTGCATTGTTTAGGAAATAATGAAAAAGAAAAAAGTCTGTATGTGTTCAGTACAGATGCAAATATCATTTTTTTCCCTGAATATTTCCCATTCTCTGTTGGTTGTTTCTGCTGATGTGGAACCCATGGACATGGAGGGCCAACTATAATGTATAATTCCAAAAGTATATGTTGGGTTTCTGTGCTGTAAGTCCCCATATGAAGTCTCCAAATTGACCATTTGTCAATTGGGCTTGTCAAAGGCAGAATATGCATTATGGCCAGTAAATCCTGACAACTGATGTTCATTTAAGTCATTTGATTACTTTACATTTTAAAATAATCATTACCTGTGTTTAAGGCATCATGTATGTGAGATACTGTGTTAAAATGTACCTGGATCTGTTTTAATCAGGTGTGATAAGACAGCAGACACAGAAATTACTGTCATTCAGGAGTTCATACTCACAGATCCCTAGAAACAGGAGACATGCTGCTCCATGCAGGACCACATGGGGAAGGCCCAGGGTCAGTCAGGAGGCAGAAGGGGGAAGGGCAGAGCCTGTATTGAGCTTCTCCAGGGAAGGAATGGGCCAGGCAGGGAAGGTGCCTGAGTAAGTTCAGGATTGGATAGTGTGAGTAATTTTATTGGGGTCTGGGCCATACGGGTGGTCTCTAATTGTTGGGTGCCTGATCCTTGGATGAATTTGGACAGAGGGAATATTGTCTTAACTTGTAAGAGTTTGATAAAGAAGATAGTTGAAGGTGTGAGCTCTGGATTGGTGGGCTCATACATCAAAAGTGCCCTCAAAGGGGAATCCTTTGCTATCTCTACAATTAGCTAGCCCTAAAAGGTGCAGTCTCTCCAGGATCAAGGCCCCAAATACCAGAGCATCAAGAATATAGAAAATAAGAAAACGTAGTCAATACAGGTACTATGATATTTTAGATGGAAAGTCTCCTCTTATTTGCAAAGTCCTTTCCAGAATCAGCCCCTGTAAAGAAAGCTTGGTGGATTGTCTATTTTAAAACATTAATGAAGACTTACACTTTTTATTTTATCCTTTTGAATATGCTTTCCCATAATCTCATTAGAATATAATTATTAGACTTAATGACTAGAACCTTACAAAAATCCTATGGGATAGACATATCTGGACATATTATCCCTATGTTATAACTGAAAAAACTAAGGCAAAACTGGGAAGAGAATCCAAGATTCCTCATTCCAGGTTTAGAGCACATTCTATTACACTCTGATGTCTTTTGCAGTTTAACAACTGCAAAAGATTAGTAACCTAAGAACTCAAGTCTCAAACGAATGTGCTTAATCGGGTTGTGCAGGGAAAAGTTTCTATAAACTGTACCAAAGTCATGTCTTCCCTGTAAGTGTGTTTAGTCCAGGTTACCTTCTGTGGGATTTTTTTAGGGATATAGAGTATCGAGAATAAACAGAATTACTTGGAGAGAATAAGGCAGTCAAATATTAAAAGAAACAAAAGGGAAAGAGATGGCTCTTACTTAGTCATGCCCCACGGACATCTAATAACTACATCTGGGAAAGAATAGGTTATAAATGCAACCATCTTAGAAGTTTGAACTTTTATGAGACTTTTTCACAATGTGTGAAACATCAGATTGTAACATGGAAGTGCAATGTTCCTGGAAAATAAAGAATTACAAGATTAGTCAATATGATCCACCACATTTGAAGAGATTTGCAAAGAAAAAATCCTAATATTTGCAAGGCCTTTTGCTGGAAGGGGTGTTTTATCTTCAGGAAGTTGTACTGCATGAATGAAGTAATCATGAGAAAACTAGAAAATTCAGCTAGTTAGATCAGTCATGCTCCATCCTTTGCCTTTGCCTAGAAGTTGACAGTGGCTGTGACTAGTTGTTAGTATTTGGTTAGTGTCTGTCTGCTCTCTCTTTAACATGGTCTCCACATGGAATGAAGTAAAAGAAAAAAAACAAAAACAAAAGAAAGCAATGGAGGGTAGGGATAGAGCAATTAACATGAAGACCTGATTAATACAGACAAACAATTCAGATAATTCACCTATCATCTGGGTATCATAAGCCCTATTTTTTTAAAAAAAGTCTTTAAACTAAGGTCCAAAGAGTTAAAAGGTATGTTCAGGATATCAACTACCTGACTTAGCTGTCTACATTGCCTGTATAGGGTGAACTTTCTCCTCAGAGATATTTGAACTGAACAATATAAGGGATGTATCAGTGATAATTACTCAGTTGAATGGAAAGCATTGTATTAAGCCTCGTGTGATCCACTGCAGTGTATGTAAAATGAGGAAGTCATGATCTTGATCTCAAAGAGTTCACAGTCAAGACAAATACTCAAATAGCTATAATACTAAGAAAATACAAAGAAGTACATTAAAGTGTTACAGAAGTTCAAAGGAAAGAGAGAACATATCCAGTTTGGGTGAGATGAGGCAGGGATTAGCAAGAGTTTCGTGAAGATGGGCTTTGAAGGGTGTGAGGATTTAGACTGGCAGAGAAAAGGAGAAGACAAAGAGACAGACTAAGTGTGTGTACAATAGTCAATGGTCAGGAGAGGACACACCAGGAGTAGATCTTAGCTTCCTCACTTCTCAGCTTAGTCACTCTGAGTAAATTACTTAACCCCTAGGTTTCTCCTTCCATAACATGGGGTTCATAATAGCTACCTCAGGGGATTGTTGAGAGGATTAAAAAAGACAATGCTGGCTAAGGAGCTAATGCCTGGCTTGTAGTTAGTACTGCACAAATGGAGTTATTATTAATTAGCAGTGGAGCTTCCCTTTACCTCTATCATTATGCTTTTAAAAAAAATAGATACCCTAAAGAGGTATCTCATAGGTTCCCCATTTTTTCATTTAGGTGAAAAAGATTTCTTGTCCTAAATTTGCAACAGCTTAGGCTATACTTTGTGAAAGAAAACATAACTTATCATTAATGTGTAAAACCACTGTTCAGTTGAAACCAACCAGTTAATAAGAAACCCTAGGAATTATAGAAAATACAGATTTTTTTAATGCAAGGAAATTAATGAGAAACCCTGGGAATTACAGAAAATACACCTTTTTTGTACCTTCTTTACTACTTTAATCCTATAAATAAATAAACAAATAAATTTAGCCTCAATGCCTATAAATGACCAGGAACCAAAGTTGCTCCTAAAATATTAGAAACCCAACCCACATTATGATTAAATTGCCTTTTTTATGATTCAAAATCCACTTTCTAAAAGAGTGTGGTTACATTGCACAATGCTACCCTTAAAATAAGTGACTAAAGAAGTAAGTATCTTGTTGATTTTCCTATAAAACAACTCATAGCTATTTCAGAGGAAAGCTTCATATGACTCTTCAGCACTGTATTAAATATCAAACACTAACTTCCAAATTAAACCAGGCTTGTAAACAAACAGGTGACCAAACCTCAAGAACCAAAATGAATTGGTCAGATTAGTAAACATTTAGCTTATGGGTTGGGAAAAAATTAACTTAACCTTAAATTACCTCTCCGTGACTGTAGCAACTGGACCTTTTCTGTAATCTATCCTCACGGACAAAGCAGCAAATGAAATTGTCATTGTGTTTATCATGATCACGTGTCTGTCAAGAAGAGGGGCTGAAATAGCAAATGTTTCCTGCTTCAAGCACAAAATCAATTTTGGTTCTGGGCTAGTGAACATGTTTCTAGGCTTGAGGGAATTTTTTAAACACTATATGCAAAGCTAAAATAAGATTTCATGAGACTCCTTTATAATACAGTGTTGGAGTAGGATCAACACTTGCCTTTTTAAGCAAATCTCAGCTACTCAAGCACAGGACTGTAGACCATATCTGTCAACACTGGCCCATCAGGGGATGAAGCACTTTCATACCTAAAATTAATTCCTTCTGAGGCAAATACTTTAAATGTAGTTATTTCAATGAAGATTATTCTAAAGTGAAATGAAAAATGAAATTCAATTAAAATGAAGTACTAAATATCATTATGTTATTAGCCAATATATAATAAACATATATTGATATAGTACAATGTATTCTTAAATACAACTTTATGTATAATTTTTTTGTTTTGTTTTCTATTTCCTTTCTTCAGGGATGAGCAATCAGGTCTCCCTTCTGAGAAGGATTTGAATGAGCAAAGACAGAGAGAGAGTAGTCCTGACAGAAAGGGTACAAAGTGCCAAAATAGAAATGCATTACTCAGGCATTGGAAAGAGCACATAATTCAGTTAGGATGGTGCTGAGGCCATGTGAAGGGCTGCAGTAGACATTAGGCTGGAATAAAATTGGACTTCCCCACCTTAGACTCAATATGACTCAGAATCATGAGTGGCTTCATAAGCATGGGACCAATGCAGTTGCAGGTCTGCTTGAGGTTTAAAGTTGTACTGTGTGAAATTCTTAATAACTTTGTCTTTGAATCTGTGCTTTGTAAGTGAAGTCCAATGGGACAATGGAGTATGAGCCTACAGCTTGGAACCTTGGCTCACACGCAGTCTTCCCTCCCACTGCCTGCCTAGGACTGGTTCTTGGCCACCCTGGTGACCCAGGCCCCCCCACCAGACCTCCCCACTCTCACTCCTGCCCCAAGACCAGCATCAGCAACCATGTCACACCAGTTGGGGGAGAGTCCCATGTCACTCATCTGCCATTGCCCTCTGCTTATGGATGGAGTCTGTTTTTGGGAACGGGGAGGGTCAGGTCCATGCCCCCACATCATCTCAGGATGGCGCAAGGTTGGGGTTAACCTCACCTGGAGCTGGCAGCACCATGGCACATTTGACAGGCAACTCAGTGGGGTTTTGTCACCCAGCCCCAATCTAGATACTGAGAACTCCCCTGCCTGGAGGTTGCAATTCCTTAGAATTCCCAGTCTGGAGGTTGCTGTGTGTTAGAGGCCAGAATCTCAGGAAGGGGGAGATTGACTTCTTCACCCTCAGCTGGGATTCCGCTTTATTATTTTGCACTAAGCTCCACAAATTACGTAGCTGGCCCTACTAAGTATCTTTCACCTTAACCCAGCTTCTCTTTTGATAAAAGCATTACCCTTCTCCATACTTCCTAGGTCTATCTATAATCTGAGCCACCATTGACTTCCCTCCCTCCTAGCCCAAATCCACACCTGCAGTGCCTTAGTTTAGTTGTTCATCATGCCTCCACCAGACCGTCATAATAGACTCCTAATTATTTTCACAGCTTTGAGCCTCCCCATGTTCAATCCATTCAGCCACTGACACCAGGTTACCCAGAACACCACTTTGATCACGCTAAGTTTTTAAGGGCTCCCTGTAGCCCACTGTTGATTAAGCTCAAACTCTTTAGCCAAGTGTTCAAAATCATTCTTTCTTTTGCTCTCATCCTACTTTTGCATATTCACTCTATAGCATATGCAATACTTTGGCCAAATTAAACCACTCACTGTCCCCTACACATATTTTGTGGTTGCTCATCACTGTGTTTCTGCTGAAGCCATTTTGCTGTACCTGGGTCACTTCTACCACTCAACCATCTCCAGCTGAGAAATCTAACCCTGTTTACAGCTTGAAGGGTACCTTGTCCATGAAGTCTTCCATCGTGAGCCCAGTCACAAAGTGACTCAACTCTCTGTGACTAATACCATTTTTTTTTTTTTTTGGTGCCTTGTATTAAGTACACGTTGGTTTCAGTAACTTGTGAACAGTACATGGCCCTCAACTGTAAGTGCTTGGAGAGCAAGAAGCATGTCCTCTCCCCTTTGTACACCCAGAGGCCACCTACCCAGGACCTTAGGTGTAATGGATTCTGGGTGCATGTTTGTTGGAACCAATGAATAACTGAATCTGCTGTGTAAACAGGTCAGGTCTTCTGAAAGCCCGGCACACCTGTAACCCTCTGCGTCACTCCTTTCCTCCTCTCAGTGCATCTAACAAAACATCCTGCTGCTTTTCAGACCCAACCCCATCAAACACCTGTATCATCATTATAAACATTAACAAAAATTCATCTCACGCTTGTTATTAATGTTTAAAGTGCTGTATTTGCTGTATTTTGAATGCTTAGAATAATCTCAAAGAGAACACCTGTTACTTGAGTGCTCTTATTTACAACCTCTTGAGGGCAATTTTTTCATTACTATATTAAAGTGAGCTGTTTAATAACTTATAAATGTCAGGGGAAAAGGTAAATTGCAGTCACTATGATCCCTACTGGATACCTAAAATGAATGGGGTGTTTTTTTCCACTTGCAATTTTAATTTTTCTCCTAATTTCTAATTTCAAATTCTTTTAGGACTAATGAAGAAAACAAATGCAAAATAATAAAATAAAGTGAGTTTTTGCTGTTGAAACTTTTATTCAACTTTAGTATTTCATTAAATATTATACCCTTGACTCTAGAATCTCATACTTATTATCATGATTTTATAACTGTCTTCAATGCCTTTCTCTTGCCCATATTACAAACCCCCAAGAGGATTATCAGTCTATTATCAAATGATTAGATTTTGAAACTGTGTGACAAGAATTTCACTTCCTGAAGAAAAAAGTACACTAACTGAATCTGAGTAAGAAGCACCTTAAAAATATAGTGGTTAATAAAGAATCAGGAACGATGGTTATATTTTTGACATAAAAATTTCAAGATGTTTACATATATGATAAAAATGAAAATAACATCATGATGAAAGAACATGCATTTGGAAGGTTGTCAGTTTTCATTAATAGAGATCTGTCACCAGAAAATGAAAAGGATGGGGAGAAATGCTAGAATTGGGGAGGGATGCAACATTAATACAATTCTGTAAAAAGTTCATACTGCAGGAGTTACTAAGAGGAACAAAGTGTAGGACTTTTGATAGGCTAGGGATGGTCAGGTGTTATCAACCACATTTAGGGGAATTTTAAGTAGAGTGTGGAAGGATAGATATTTGTATATTCCTTGAATATAAAGCTGGTTCTAAAATAATTAACTTAAGCGTGGAGTGTGACTCAGGGAAAGATCAGGCTGGTCAAAATATGATGAGTTCACTTGTCAGTCCATAACAAGGAAAAAAATAATTGAGATAAAGAGAGAGAAAAAGAGTGCTAGCAAACTAGATGTCATCACTATCATCACAAGCTGTTATAATTTCCTGAGTAATTGCAATGTGCCAGGTACTGTTTTAGGGACTTTAATGCAATATCTCATTTTATTTTCACAACAATAATCTTTGCCAGGAAGGTTTTATTGCTCCCATTTTGTGAATGAGAAAATTAAGACCGAGAGATTAAGAAACTCTCCCAAGGTCACACTAATGGTGACTATAGTGTACCATAATAAAGAAAAAAAGTAGTTTTATCAAAGGATAATAGCATAAGTAAAGTGAAGAAAAACACGCCAAGTTAAAAATATATAGTAGAAGCCAAAGGAGAAAGAAAAGAGAAACTTTCAAACCAGATAGAAATTAAAGTGAACCAAGTTCTTAAACTCCCAACCCATATAGCATCCTCCCCCTACCTGCCTTTGCCAGTCCCAACAACACAGTCTTCTTTACAGCCATCATTACTACTCTGGGGGGAAAAAACCAGTAACTCTCCTTTCCCAATATTGGCTTCCGACATTAAAAGGCAACTTTGCTTTACACTCTGTCTGCAGAGCAAGGGCAGAGCCCACAGGAAGCAGCAGCTGCTGAAAACCTAATTTTCTATGCCTGCAATACACCTATAACCACAATTCTAGGCAGAAGGAAGACAAGTTAACTGCTGAGGAGGCCAAGAATTATGCTCTTGAAGAAAGTACAGTATATGAACAATATTAAATAAAAGTAGCTGAAAGAGGACAGTAAAAAATAAAAGCTGTAGAAATGGGAGAAAATCAATTGGGGATGAATAAGAAAAGTAAAGGCAATAAAGAGGAAAGACTGCAATTCCAGGCTATAACAAGTATCATCCAACCAAAAACGGATGCTTTTAGAACACAATAAGGATGTGTAAATAATAGGAAAGAAAAGAGTTTGTTATCGTTCACCAATTTTTTAAACAGAATCTTCAACATATGAATTATTAAATGCTTTTATTTCTTCCCATGGCTTTCTAGGATTGTAGAGAAATAGACACTTGTTGAAAATCATTAATTGGTTGCTGGACCTAAACCTATCAAAGTCTTCAAGAAGGATATAATGGATAATGCACCAAATCAATAACAAAAGGTTAATGAAAAAGGTATTCTGACAGGCATGCCTTAATATGAAAATGTTATGTTGACAGACATCCACAAAAATATGAAAATTGGTTTTAGTGCAAGCTAGTCAATTTTAAATGTAAAACTGTCAACTTTCAGGTGAAATAGAGAGGATTTTACCTCTAGTGTCTTTCCCACCCCTTTTGCTATTCTGATCAACAGCAACTATACTCTAGAAAAACATGTAGATCTATGAGACAACTCAAGGAAGTACTCATCAAACGACTACAAAACTTTCATAATCAAGGATAAGAACTTTCAATTCTTATGAACCCTGAAGAAGTCTCAGAAAGTTACATCCAGTTTCATCACACTCAGTGAATAGATACTGAAGAAATTAGAACTGACTGGCTTTCAGATCTGGCATCTAACATCAAGTTCAAATGACTGTGAAAATGAAAGACTTAGAAAAACCAGACAACAACAGGTTGGATTTTCTTTTCCACTTGAAACCAGCACATTTGCCCTGCTGATTGCCTTTGGATCTGCTAAAAAAAAAAAACTATCAGTTTTTTCTTTTATTGTTTTGCCAACTAAAAACCTACTTGCTCAGTTCTGTCAAAAGCTGACTATGGATAATGCTGTATTTAAGCCTAAAGATTACTAACCCCTTTATTTGTCCAACCTCTCTAACTTCAGCCACAGTCAAAATAGATGCTAAGAAGGCACAAATGGGTCAGAGGCCCATTCTTCCCATGACACTCCTCCTCTCTTGCTCTACCTTGGAACTCATGCAACATGAAGCTAGAGCAGGGGATAGGGAAGTAGTTAAGCACTTTGTTCCCTTTGCAACCATGAATTAGGGAATGAAAATGCATTATGGTCCCCGAAAGACATCAGACAGCAAAATGCCCATTTTCTTCAGAGTAACACTGGAACTCTGGAGTGACATCTGTTTCTAAAAACTCATAAATGCATTCTAAAATCATACACTGATATTCTTAAAGACAAAATATCTTGACAGAGAAACACATGGTATTATTGGGTGATGTATGAATTTCTCACAAGCCACTGTGTGTTATGAAAAGACCTTTACATCAAAGATGGTGTAGTAACATTGTAAGTCTAAACTCAAAAAGGAAATTAAATAGCAAGATTTGCATTGTAAAGTCTCAGTGTGTTCCTGGATGCCAAAGGGTAACCAAAGACTTGCTCCCAAGCCAGTGGGGCTCCGGGAGGAGAGGACGACGCAAAGTCCTACCTGGTAGGCATCAGGAATGTTGACCGTTTCTCCATGCTCCCCGACATAGCCAATGATGCCTTTGCCCCAGGGGACCTGCACCTCATTTGAGTTCTCTGTGCTGCTGCAGGGCAGCAGTGGGGTTCCTGCATGCACATCAAAGAATTTGGAGACCAAGCTCTTCTTGCCAGCAGCTGCCCCTTCCACCAGGAAGAGAGAGCAGCGGTCAGCGTCCACCATGAGGCAGACGAAGATGAGGATCTTGTAGCTGAGGCTGGTGAGATCAAGGTCATTGGAGATATCTTTGACCAGTTCCAGGAAGAACTGACGCTCATTGTGCTTTTTGAGGTGGCACTTGTAGTCGATGGCCGTAGGGGGGTACTGAGGCAGATTCACCCTCGATTCCAGCAGCGCACTGAGAATGTGGGCTGTGGTCGGGGGCAGAGAGCTGGCCTTCCGGAGAAGCGCCCTCCGCCGTACACTGCTCAGGGGCTCCTGGGCCCTGGAGGTCACCTGTTCATCGTAGGTCCTGTTCACGTGGATGGCCTTGGAGCGGGCAAAACTCTTCCTTAGCTCTTTCTGAGAAGCTTTCCGCTGCAGGTTCCCATCTCCCCTGTTGCCACTGGCCCAGCTGGGACTCAGGGGAACCCCACCACAGTCCCCGCCACCAGGAGTGGGCTGTCTGTTGGTAGAGCCGTTTGGTCCAGTGCCACCGCCAACACTGCTTCCACCTTTGTCGGTACCGTGAGCCAAGCTGCTCGTGCCAGCCAATGAGGGTCTTGGGCCTAATGCCCCCTGACCCTGACTGTGCCTCTGCAGCCACTTCTCGACCATCTCCTGCTTCCCTTTCCGCATCAAGTAATCTTCAAATAACTCTGGGTGCCTGTCCAGGAAAGTTTCCACCTCCCCAAAGTCCAGGCGGGAGGCTGCCATGGTCCCAGACACAGCTTTCGTTGCCTCGCTACCCCTGGACCAAGTGTTTTCCTGACCCCGGGCTTCTAGCTGTTCCTGCACGTGTTCATCCCCGCCAGCGTTCTCAGCTCCGTGCCCCCTCCCCTGCCAGCCGGAGATTATTCCGAGCAGCCGAAGCCCGGCTGGGGAGTGCCCCTTCCTTCTCCGGCTGAGGGTGGCTGGCCCCACCCCACCTCGTCCCGCTCCTCCTGCTCCGCGCAGGTGCCCGGCACGGAGCTGCTGCCGCGGCCACAGCGCCTGTTCTGGAGACCGGAGCTGTCGCTGCTCTGGCTCTGGCTGCTGCCGCCGCCGCCGCTACTGCTGCTGCTGTAACCGGACGAGTGGACCACTGTGAGAGGAAGGTAGGGCAGGACACGCCCCTGAGCGAGGCACAGAGCCAGGACGGAGGAGAGGGGTGGGAGGAGGGAGACGCAGACGCCAGACCAGCCGAAGTCCGCAGCCCAGGGTGCCAGGCGGTTCCTGGAAGAGTCTCTGCACGGCCGGAATCGGCGCCTGGGAACACTGCCGACTCCTGATTGGAACACGATTAGAAGGGGAAACGCACCTTGTTCCTTCCCCTCCTTCCTCCCTTACCTCCCCAGCCCTCCCTATTTCCCGCCCCTTCATCCCTTAGCAGCGTTTCCAGGAGGCCCCGCGGGAGCCCAGTGGGAGCCTTGGTACAAAGAAGTGTTGATGTTTTGCAGAGATGAGAAACCAGAAGTGGACTCCGAGGAAATGAGGATGCTCAGAGAAGGGCAGGGTTATTTTTCTGGGATGTGATTGTGTTTTGTTGGTTAACAGGATTTTTGGGTCTGCCCACTAACACTGCCCAGCACCTTGTGGGCGTCTGGTAAATATTAATGGAACTGAATTTCCCCGAAATTAGCAGATGAAGTTCCCTATGAGAGCATTTTGTGACTTTAGCCAAATTCATGGACCTGGGGCAGAGAGGGTTACACAGTGGGAGAGAGTGAAAAACAGTCCTTGGATTAAGGGGACCCTATCTAGCAGGAGCCAATAGCAAAGGGGATTTGAGGGCCTCAGGGGCTTCCTGCCAGCCAATCCTGCATACTGGATGATTTCTTTCTTTCATGAATGACTTGCTATCTCTTCCTTCTTTCTCCACTCTGTCCCACAAGGCTACCAATACTTCCTTTATTCTCAGTGTCCTGGAGTTTATGTGCAAAGGTATCTCCTCTGGGGGAGGCATTTCTTTCTTTTTAATCTTGGGAGATGCTTGAGATTGGCTTGTCTCAGCTAGGCAGGCTGAGAATAACATCAGATTTACCTCGGGATTTGCCAGCAAAGAGGAGCAGGCTGATAATGCTTTCTTGAAGCCTAGGGGTCTCCTGTTCTATGGGAAACAAAAGCAGATGGAGAACCTGGGACAGCAAGACAGTCCAGCAGAGTTCTTACTAAATGCCAGTGATGAGGGTAATAGGACTGCAGAGGAGGCAGATATAAACTTTTCCAGGGCTTCCACCTCGCGGACAAACACAGTTGACTTACACAGTAAAGCTTACTACTGGAAGATGTCCTCAGAGCTAAGCAGATAAGGTGTATTGAGCACTTGCTATGTGTTCATCACTTTAAATTACCATATTAATTTAATCTTCACAGCAGACCTATGAGGAAGGGACTTATTATCCCATTTTAAAGATGGGGAAACTCAGGACTGACAAGTTAGCTCAGTTGATTAGAGCACAGTGTATAACACCAGGGTCAAGGGTTTGGATCCCCTTACCTGCCAGCCCCCCGCCCCCAAAAAAGATGGGGAAACTCTGAGAAGTTGAGTAACTTCCCAAGGCACACAGTCAGTTGGTGCCAGAGCTGGGATGAGGGTCCATTTAGTTTGGCTCCAGAGTGAGGCACACTCTTAGCCACATCACTGGATTGTCTCCCACCTGTGTCAGCTGAATCCTATCTCCATCGGGATTTGAACCAGAAACAAGGATGCAGGTGAGATATGAGGTGCTCAGTTCCCCTGGGATCAGGTTTCAGACCATTCTCTGGGTTTCAGGCCACTCCCCAATGGAGTTGAGCATGCTCAGGAAAGTGGAATTGATCCTTTGAATGACTGTCCAGTAGAGATGCTAAAGAGCACAGAATATTATTGAATATGTTTGGTGCATGTGATAGAATTTGACCAAAGAAGATGCCCTAAAAGGAGACCAACTAAACATGTGCAAGACTATGTTACAACTGAAAACCACCCCCTTAGTTGAATATTCATTAGATAGAATGACTATATATTAGATAGTGATACTATAAAAGTGGAATCCTGGCAGAAGGCAGGGCTGTTACTCACTTTCTGGAGTCTAACCTTCACTTCCCCAGCTAAGGTGTATCAAGCAGCTGCTCACTCTCTTGAGCCAGCCTGCACCCAATACTAAACTTTAAGTGTGTATTTCTGACTTTTATATTAAACTTGGTGTGCGCCCTGTTCAGTCTGTGGAGCTACACTGCACATTCTTGTTAAAACTGTATTTCTTATCTGTTATATTAAACCTGTTTTCGTCTTCTACTATGACACTGCTCTTGAATTCTTTCCCGTGACGGAGTCAAGAACCTGTTAAGAGGACAGGGTGACTTGAGGCTGGCTATCAGGTCTCCCCACACCCTTCCTTAGGTATCATGGGGACTGAGGTGAATGTCCTCTACACATTCCTCTGATGGCATCAGGAGAAGCAGAGACGGGGAGAGAGTTACTTGTTCGAAATTCCAGACATCCCAGCTTAGTCAGCATGGTGAAGGGCATGGCCTTGGCACTGGGATGCAACTGTGAACAAAACGAAGACTCTGACTTCATGGAGCTTATGTCGTGGTGGGGAGACAGAAAAAAATAAGAAAATAAATACACAGAGTACTAGAATGTCAGTGATAAGTGCTATGAAGAAAAATATCTCTTCTTATAAGAACTCTAAGAAAAAGAAAAGAAAAACAAAGCTTGGCAATATATCAGATAAAGGGATGAGGTGGTAGAAAAGCTCTTCTAAGGATCAGGGGACCTCTGAGTAGTGATCTGAGAGAAATAGGGCAATGAGCCATGTTGATATCTGGAAGAAGAGTGTATCCAGTAGAGAAAGCAAGTGCTAAAGATATGAGATATAATGTGTTTTAAGTATTTAAGAAACATCAGGGAGACCAGCCCCAAGACAGTGAGCCAAGCTTAGAATATTGGTAGTTTGGAGCTGCTGGCAGCCAAGAAGGCAAAGCGTGATCAAGAATTAAATGAACAAAATGCTTAGCACAGTGCCTGGCACATCAAAAGTGCTCAATAAGAGTTTCAAGATGGCGGCAGCTGCGGCGGCTGGCGCGGAGTAGCTGAGGTGGAAAAGGTGGCCACTGGGCCTCAGGCAGCCGGGAAACTTGTGGACCTTCCTCTGGCCATCTCTTAAGGGAGGACTGCTGCTGCTGGCCGGTCGTGGGGGCTCAATGCCACTTTGCCCCCGGCAGGAGAGGCTGCCTCATTTACCGGCAACAGCTTTGAAGTGTGGAGCAGGAAAAGAACTGATTCTTAGCTGCAAAAGCGAGTCTTGAAACAGGGAACACGGCGCCAGGGCTGCTGTGGATGCAGCCACGATCCCGGAGGCTGGGGCCGCACTGAAGGCGGCCAGCTGCCCTATTCAGGATTCGAGGTTTCAGGCCGGCATTAAAGAAGACTCCTGGGAGCGCCCGAGCGGCGCCGCGACTGAACAGCCCGAGGCGGCAGCGCCGAGAACACGGAAGGCAACAAACCAGAGACAGAGCGAGCGCCCGACCTGGCACAGCACTGTGAGTGATCCCTGGCACAGCTCTGTTCGGGGGGTGGTTGCCCACCCGGCTCCCGCCTGCACCACCAGGCCACTCACTGCCCCAGTGCTGCCTCCATTTTCCCAGGTGCGGGCAGCTCCGCCCTGATCGGCCATCACTGAGCCCATTTGCTTGGCCTGGCGCGGGGCTTTCCGGACCCTGCGGGCCGGCCTCCTCTCCCAATCCCTCCGCGGTTCTCTGGCGGGGCTGGGGGTGTGGGGCGTCCGGACCAGTGTTGGGAGGGCTAGGAAATACGGGCGGGCCGACTGTCACTCCACCACACCCTGGACTCCAGCCCGGTAAACTTCCTGTTACTGGGAGGCAGATACCATCTCTGCGACCACCAGTTTGGAAAAAAGCCTAACGAATTTCTGGTTGGGAATAGTGTGGTAGGAGAGTTCCCAGGTCCGCTAGAACCTGCTGGAGAGCAGGCTGCAGGCGGGCACTAGACTCGGTTTATACCGGGGGGATACAAAGGTGAACAAGACCCGAGAAAGATCTACACAGTGCTACAAAGGCACCCAGAGAGACCGGTCGTCTGTGCCTAGCAGAAACCTGGTAGACTTCCTGGGCGAGGCGGTGCTGAGCAGGGTCTTGAAGGCCCAGCTGATAGACGAGGGGTGCAGAAGACACACCCCAGCCCAGCACAGTGTGCACAGAGGGGGGAGACGTGCGGCCAGGGAGGCGGAGACTCGACAGAAACCACACACCCGGTGGGGTCGCCACTGCACGATCTAACAGCCTGGGCCAGAGCACACGGAACGGGGAGAAGTCCTGTACAGAAAGTGAAAGCTCAACAGAGATCACACACCCTGTGGTGCGTGATCCACCAGCCCAGCAGAGTACAAGCTGACCAGAAAGGTGGATCCCCAGAGAAGCCCAAGACCCGAGGCAACCACACACACAAGACACTAGAGGCCAACTGAGCAGTCACGGCGGGAGCCATACCAAATTGGCAACCACAGCAACATCCTAGTTAGTCATTAGTCCCAAACCGGTGGACTGTGAAACCCCCTGCCACAATGAATAAACACCAAAAAAAAGACACCAGAAATACAAAACATCAAGAAAGTACACCACCAAAAGTTAATAAATCTCATACTCTAGATCCTATAGAACAAGAAGCCCTTGAAATAACTGACAAGGAATTTCGAGTGATAATTCTAAGGAAACTGAATGAGATACAAGAAAACTCAGCTAGACATCATGATGAAATGAGGAAAAGTATACAGGATCTGAAAGAGGAAATATACAAGGAAATCAATGTCCTGAAAAAAAATGTAGCAGAACTTGCTGAACTGAAGAAGTTATTCAGCGAAATAAAAAACACAACGGAGAGTTTAACCAGCAGGCTTGTCGAAGTTGAAGAGAGAACCTCTGAACTTGAAGATGGGCTGTTTGAAATAACACAAGCAGACAAAAAGAAAGAAAAAAGAATCAAGGACATGGAAGAAAATCTGAGAGAGATATCAGACAACCTCAAGCGCTCAAATATCCGAGTCATGGGTATTCCAGAAGGGGAGGAAAATGGAGATTCCATTGAAAACATATTCAACAAAATAGTGGCAGAAAACTTCCCAGGTATAGGAAAAATCACAGATCTTCAGATCCAGGAAGCTCAACGATCTCCAAATGTATTCAACCCAAAAAGGCCTTCTCCAAGACATGTCATAGTCAAATTGGCAAAACTCAGAGACAAAGAGAGAATCTTAAAAGCTGCAAGAGAGAAGCGTCAAATCACCTATAAGGGAGCCCCAATCAGGTTAACATCAGACTTTTCATCACAAACCCTAAAAGCTAGAAAGGAATGGGATGATATTTTCAAAATACTAAAAGACAAAGATTGCCAGCCAAGAATACTCTACCCTGCAAGGCTATCCTTCCGAAATGAGGGGCAAATAGTATATTTCTCAGACAAACAAAAACTGCGGGAGTTCACTACCACAAGACCACCCTTACAAGAAATCCTCAAGGGAGTACTGGGTTTGGTTCCTGAAAAATAACTACCACTGCCATAAAAACCCAAGAAAAATCTAAACCCGCTAGTACAATAAAAATGGCATTCATGAAGAGAAAACAAGCTAACAAAAACACTATCTACAACCTAAGGAACCAACAAACAAAGAAACCAAACAGTAAATCAGAAAGCAAGGAACAAAAGACACCTAAGACAACCAAACAACCAATAAAATGCTAGGAATAAATCAACACCTTTCAATAACAACTCTTAATGTTAAAGGCTTAAATTCCCCAATTAAAAGACACAGACTGGCTGACTGGATCAAAAAGCAGGACCCAACTATATGCTGCCTACAAGAGACCCACCTCACCCATAAAGATTCACACAGACTAAGAGTGAAAGGATGGAAAAAGATTTACCATGCAAACAGAAAAGAAAAACGAGCTGGAGTGGCTATTCTTATATCTGACAAAATAGACTTTAAACTAAAAACCATAAAAAGAGACAATGAGGGACACTACTTAATGATAAAAGGACTGATCCATCAAGAAGACATAACAATCATAAATATGTACGCACCCAATGTTGGAGCAGCCAGATTTATAAAACAAACTCTATTAGACCTAAAGAAGGAAATAGACACTAATACCATAATAGCAGGGGACCTGAACACTCCACTGTCAATATTAGACAGATCATCTAGGCAAAGAATCAGTAGAGAAACACAAGATCTAAACAAGACTCTAGACCAATTGGAATTGGCAGATATCTACAGAACATTCCACCCAACAACCTCAGAATATTCATTCTTCTCATCAGCACATGGATCATTCTCCAGGATAGATCACATATTAGGTCACAAATCAAGTCTCAGTAAATTCAAAAAAATTGGAATTATCCCATGTATCTTCTCAGACCACAATGGATTAAAACTAGAAATTAATAACAAACAAAACTTTGGAAACTATACAAACACATGGAAATTAAACAGCATTCTACTTAATGACATATGGGTCCAACAAGAAATCAAGCAGGAAATCAAAAAGTTTATTGAAACTAATGAAAACAATGATACATCATACCAAAACCTGTGGGATACTGCAAAAGCAGTATTGAGGGGAAAATTTATTGCATTAAATGCTCACTTCAGAAGAATGGAAAGATGGCAAGTGAACAACCTAACACTTCACCTTAAAGAACTAGAAAAACAAGAACAATCCAATCCTAAAGTTAGCAGACGGAAAGAAATCATTAAGATCAGAGCAGAACTGAATGAAATTGAAAACCAAAAAACAATTCAAAAGATCAATGAATCAAAAAGTTGGTTTTTTGAAAAGATAAATAAAATTGACAAACCATTAGCATGGCTAACAAAAAAAAGAAGAGAGAAGACTCAAATAACAAAAATTAGAAATGAAAAAGGCGATATTACAACTGATTCATCTGAAATACAAGGAATCATTCGAGACTACTATAAACAACTATACGCCAACAAATTTGAAAATCTGGAGGAAATGGATAAATTTCTGGACACACACAAGCTCCCAAAACTGAACCGTGAAGACGTAGAAAATTTGAACAGACCAATAACAATAAAGGAGATTGAAGCTGTTATCAGAAGGCTCCCAACAAAGAAAAGCCCAGGACCAGATGGATTCACAGCAGAATTTTACCAAACATTCAAAGAGGAATTGACACCGATTCTTTACAAACTATTCCAAAAGATTGAAATGGACGCAAAACTCCCAAACTCATTCTATGAAGCAAACATCATCCTGATACCAAAACCAGGTAAAGATATAACCAAAAAAGAAAACTACAGGCCGATATCCTTGATGAATATAGATGCAAAAATCCTCACTAAAATACTAGCAAACAGAATACAGCAACACATACGAAAAATTATTCATCACGATCAAGTGGGATTCATCCCAGGGATGCAAGGTTGGTTCAACATACACAAATCAATAAATGTGATACACCATATTAATAAACTCAAACACAAGGACCATATGATCATCTCTATAGATGCTGAAAAAGCATTTGATAAAGTTCAGCATTCATTCATGACAAAGACCCTCTATAAGTTAGGTATAGAGGGAAAGTATCTCAACATAATTAAAGCCATATATGAGAAACCCACTGCCAATATCATCCTGAATGGGGAAAAGCTGAAAGCTTTTCCTTTAAGAACAGGCACTAGACAAGGATGCCCACTCTCACCACTTCTATTCAACATAGTGTTGGAAGTACTAGCCAGAGCAATCAGAGAAGAGAAGGAAATAAAGGGCATCCAGATTGGAAAAGATGAAGTCAAACTGTCCCTGTTTGCAGATGACATGATCCTATATATCGGACAGCCTAAAACCTCCACAAAAAAACTGTTGGAATTGATAAATGATTTCAGCACAGTAGCAGGATACAAAATCAACACACAAAAATCAGTAGCATTTCTTTTCTCCAATAGTGAACATGCAGAAGGAGAAATCAAGAAAGCCTGCCCATTTACAATAGCCACCAAAAAAATAAAATACTTAGGAATTGAGTTAACTAAGGATGTGAAAAATCTCTATAATGAGAACTACAAACCACTGCTGAGAGAAATTAGAGAGGATACAAGAAGATGGAAAGATATTCCATGCTCTTGGATTGGAAGAATCAACATAGTGAAAATGTCCATACTACCCAAAGTGATATACAAATTCAATGCAATCCCCATCAAAATTCCAAAGACATTTTTCTCAGAAATGGAAAAAACTATTCAGACATTTATATGGAACAATAAAAGACCACGAATAGCCAAAGCAATGCTCAGCAAAAAAAATAAAGCTGGAGGCATAACACTACCTGACTTTAAGCTATACTACAAAGCTATAATAACCAAAACAGTATGGTACTGGCATAAAAACAGACACACTGACCAATGGAATAGAATAGAGAATCCAGAAATCAACCCACACACTTACTGCCATCTGATCTTTGACAAAGGCACCAAGCCTATTCAGTGGCGAAGGGACTGCCTCTTCAGCAAGTGGTGCTGGGATAACTGGATATCGATATGCAGGAGAATGAAACTAGATCCATACCTCTCACCGTATACTAAAATCAACTCAAAATGGATTAAGGATTTAAATATACACCCTGAGACAATAAAACTTCTTAAAGAAAACATAGGAGAAACACTTCAGGAAATAGGACTGGGCACAGACTTCATGAATACGACCCCAAAAGCACGGGCAACCAAAGGAAAAATAAACAAATGGGATTATATCAAACTAAAAAGCTTCTGCACAGCAAAAGAAACAATTAAAAGAGTTAAAAGACAACCAACAGAGTGGGAGAAAATATTTGCAAAATATACATCTGACAAAGGATTAATATCCAGAATATATAAGGAACTCAAACAACTTTACAAGAAGAAAACAAGCAACCCAATTAAAAAATGGGCAAAAGAGCTAAGTAGGCATTTCTCTAAGGAAGATATCCAAATGGCCAACAGACATATGAAAAAATGCTCAACATCACTCAGCATCCGGGAAATGCAAATCAAAACCACATTGAGATACCATCTAACCCCAGTTAGGATGGCTAAAATCCAAAAGACTGTGAACGATAAATGCTGGCGAGGCTGCGGAGAAAAAGGAACTCTCATACATTGTTGGTGGGACTGCAAAATGGTGCAGCCTCTATGGAAAATGGTATGGAGGTTCCTTAAACAATTGCAAATAGATCTACCATACGACCCAGCCATCCCACTGTTGGGAATATACCCAGAGGAATGGAAATCATCAAGTCGAAGGTATACCTGTTCCCCAATGTTCATCGCAGCACTCTTTACAATAGCCAAGAGTTGGAACCAGCCCAAATGCCCATCATCAGATGAGTGGATACGGAAAATGTGGTACATCTACACAATGGAATACTACTCAGCTATAAAAACGAATGAAATACTGCCATTTGCAACAACATGGATGGACCTTGAGAGAATTATATTAAGTGAAACAAGTCAGGCACAGAAAGAGAAATACCACATGTTCTCACTTATTGGAGGGAGCTAAAAATTAATATATAAATTCACACACACACATACACACACACACACAAACCGGGGGGGGGGGAAGAAGATATAACAACCACAATTATTTGAAGTTGATACAACAAGCAAACAGAAAGGACATTGTCGGGGGGGGAGGGGGGGAGGGAGAAGGGAGGGAGGTTTTGGTGATGGGAAGCAATAATCAGCTACAATGTATATCGACAAAATAAAATTTAAAAAAAAAAAAAAAAAAAAAAAAAAAAGTGCTCAATAAATATTGGCTGTTGTATTACTTTTATTATTATTATTATTATTATCATTATCATTATTACTATTATCCTAAAGTGGGAGTATATGGAAACCTCACTACCTGTGACCCATCTCTGGTTACTTGAGTTATCTATCAGTAAAGATGGTTAGTGGTGTGCTGGAACTGGCTCACAAGAGCCTATTTTAGCATCTCTTTACAACTGTGTTCAGTCACAGTATGTAGCTTACAATCAGCCATGATGAGAACGTTCACACCATGGAAATCAGAAAATGATGTAAGTCAGGATTTTTTAAATAGATTTCTGGTTGTCAAACATTTACCAGTATTCATTGGGAACAATCCAAATGTCCATTAATTGATGAACAGATAAATAACATGTGATATATTCGTACAATGGAATATTATTAGGCCATAAAAAGGAATAAAGTACTGATACATGCTACAACTTGGATGAACCTTAAAAAACATTATGCAAAGTGAAAGAAGCCAATCACAAAGAATTTCATTTATATAAAATGTCCAGAATAGGTAAATCCACAGAGACAGAAAGTAGATTAATTTCTGAATGGAGAGCAAGAAGGGTGACTGTTAATGGGTACAGGTGGGTTCTTTTGAGGGGAGTGATAAAAATGTTCTAAAATTGATTGTGATGATGGTTGCACAATCTGTGAAAATGCTAAAATTCACTGAATTGTACACTTTAAATGGGTGAATTGCATATACATAATAAGGAAGTATCATTGCTAGGACAGAGCCACAGAGAAAGGAGATAGATTCTACATAACAAGCTTCGTGGAGGATGCTGCACATGAAACTGAGCCTCGGAGAATGGGAAAATGAGCAGCACTTCACGCAGAGCAGGCACCCTAAGTGGTGGCCAGGGCCTGGGAGTGGACAGGGTGTGTGCTCCAAGAATGCCAGTGGTGCTGCGTGACCTAGAGTAAGGCTGTCATCTCTCTCTGCCACAGCCCTCATGTGCAAAGTGGGACAACCACAGTACCTGCCCCCAAGGCTGCTGGAAGGATTCAGTGAGTTAAAGGCATTTGGGACCATGCCCAGAGCAGAGTGCTATCTAAGCACATGCAGCCACTGCCAGCTTGTGAGCTCATGGTGAGGAGGAGGGGAACTGATGGAGACAAGCTGGAAGATGGGTGGATGTCAGACCACAGTAGGTCCTGAACACTAGGCTAGGTATGTGGAATTGACAGCAAAGGCAGCCATCGGTTGAGAAAGGATAGCTTGCAGGCTTCAAGGATCACTGCTTGCTTGCTTTGGCTTGTTCTGGCTGAAACCAGAATAATCTAGAACCCCTACTCAAAATAAGACACCCACATTTTGACAAAATAATGGCAATAACAGATAAGAAATACATATCATGAGAAAACATCAGATAAACCCAAACTGAGGGACATTCTACAAAATAACTGACCAGTACTCTTCAAAAGTCTCAAGGCCATGAAAGAATAAAAGATGGAAGAGAAAACAGTGGAGCTGTCACAGACAGAAGGGGGTGAAGGAGACAGACAACCATATGCAATGTGGGATCCTGGGTCAAATCCTGGAACCAAAAAAAAAGGGGCCTTAGGAGAAAAACTGGTGAAATTCAAATAAAGTCTGTAGCTTGGTTAATAAATAAATAAATAAATAAATGGGTGAATTGTGTGGCATGTAAATTACATTTCAATAAAGTCGTTACAAAATGACAACAACTGCAAAACGACATCAACAACAACAAAACCATTTACTAGCACACAAATGGTCATAACACAGCAGCAGTGTCATGCATGGAGGCAAGAAAAAAAGCACTGAGCAGAGATCTGATGGAAATGAGGCAATGAACTCTTTCCTCATCCTCAGGGAAGGAAGAGAAGTAGACCAGCCCTGGGCTTCCTGGAAACAGAAGGTTCAATAAATAGACATTTCCTTAATTCCATCTTCCATGTATTCATTATACAGCAGTTGTTTAGTATTTTTCATGTCTCAGGCTCTGAGGACAAAAGAAGACCAAGACAAAACTTTTGATTGAGGAACTATAGCACCAAGAGAAGTGGGAGTAGAGAAGAATATTGGGAAGGATGGGGAAAGCAACCAAAGAGAGATCAAAATGAATTCAACATTTCTGTCTCGGCTTTGGATTGGCTGTAGCCATGTTCCCTTCTTGGTACATGAGGTCACTAAAGGAGTTAATGGTTGGGAAGGAAAGTGAAAAGTGACAGAGAACACATGTAAGATAGTCCAGAGGGCTGTGATGGAGGACTGCATAATAAGATGTGTGTTGATGTGGCCCAATTGCCATTTCCTCTTCATTCTCAACCTGAAGAATGGTATGTGAATTGGTCACAGTCCCAACAGAAAACAGCACACTCAAATCACAGTAATTCCAAGAGGGCAAATTTACAAAGGGGCTAATTACAAAGGTAGAGTATAGGTAAACCAGGGGCATAGTGAAGAAACCTGGGACTCACAGCAGCAGAGAAGTCACCACCCCTAGACCTTATGGGAGGAGGGAGGGAAGGGTTACCAGGACTCACAAGGAGAGAGGCTTGTACAGCAACAAGTGCCCAACTGGAAGCTATAAGGTGTTGGAGCCTGTTGATGGAGTCCATGTAGGTCCTCCCTCCTGGGCAGAGAGCAGTGGGGGACAAAGGAAGATCTGGGTGAGATCTGGAGAGACAAATAGAGGATCTTTGGTCCAGTATGGAAACTTGAAGAGGTCCCCTTAGGAAATAACAGCCCAATATGGAACTTTAAAAAGGTCCCTTTAGGAAATAAAATAAAAATATATTTCCCCTTAGGAAATATAGCTCCAAAGAATTTTCTGTGTAATTCTGCCCTCTTCTGCTCATCTGCTAATTCCATCAAAACTGTCTATAATACACTACAACATTTGCACTCCCATGCACAAACTATTATACCTGAAAAGGTATGAAAAATCTTGAAGATTGGTATGATATTGTGAAGATATTGTAGTCAATAGAATCTTCTAGGACACTATGACACATGAAAGGGTATGATATTGTGAAGACAGATCAGTCATCTCAAGGAAGAAGCTCTGCTGACTCCCTTCCAACCTACCCCTTCCCCTCTCCACAAAGCTGTAAATATTGTCCAAATAGCTTCTCACTGAAGAAGATAAGGGAACTTTTTATCTGTAATTTTCAAGAATAAGGGCTTCCTTTGTGAGCTAAGTGTTCTTTTTTTTCATCATTGCCATTGCCAATTAGCATTTACTGAGAACTTTTAATTTGCAAAACACTGAGTGACATGCAATATCACTTTTGTTTTTCCAAAGGGGACCCATTACATTTTAGTACTGGATGGAACCTCAGAGATCATTTAATAGTACACTTTCCACATTTTGCATATGTGGAAATTGAGATCTAGAGCAGACACATAATTCCTCCAAAGTTGTCTGCCAAGCCAACTTCTGATCTGCTACTGGTTCCATCCCACCATTTCCAACATCCCAAAACTTGTTACCAACCTCTTGAAGCCCAGTGAACTTCTGTCTCCTAAGCTTGCCTCCTAATCATCCCATCTCCTAAAGCAGACATCACTGATTTTCATTGTGTGACCAGTGGGCATCATCAGATATGTAAAGAAAAGCTGATGCATAACCAAACATCTTAAAACTTGGCTGCTTAAAAATCATAATTTTTCTACTTCTTACAATTCTGTAGGTTAACCAGTGATTCATCTCTTCCCACTTGGTATTAGCTGGAGTCACTCATGTGGCTGCATTCAGCTGGCAGCTGTGCTGTGCTGTAAGGTCCTGCAAGGCCTCTTGCACACATCAAGGGCCTCAGTGCTGACTGTGGCTGAGATTACTCAGTTCTCCTCCAAGAGGCCTCTTTCCATGTGGTGTCTCATTCTCCACGTCTTTTTTACATGGTTTCTCTCTGCAGAAGGATAGTCTGTCTGTTCTTCCATATATTATGGCAGCTGCGTTCCAAGAAGTTGTGTTTCAAGAAGATAAGCCCGATGTGCAAGAGCTCATCAAGTTTGTATAATACTTGCTAATGTCCCATTGGCCAAAGCCAATCTATCCAGACAAGTGCAGAGACAGTTGAGAAAGGGACAAGGATGTGAATATTCACAGGAATGGTTCGCTGGGAGCCACTCATCTAACAGTTAACATTCAAGCTCTTTCCTGAACCCCACACCCACATTTCCAACTGCTACAAGACATTAGCTCCTAAACGTCTCACAGATACCTCAAGTTTATCATCTCCAAGATCACTCTCACTCCTCCCCATCTTAAGTCATTCGATCCTGTATGATTTATCTCAGAAATTTCTCTTTGATTCCAGCTGTCATCTCTAAACCCACTTCACTTAATTCAAGCCTTCATTTTCTGTTCATCTCCACAATCAGTATTGTCTTCCACATAACAAGTGCAAAAATGGCACAGCCTTGCTAATTTGTACTTATAGGATTAAGTTCTTGTCACAAGACATGTAGTGGGATGAATGGCAGCTCCCCAAAAGATATGTGCACCCAGAATCCGTGAATGTGACCTTACTTAGAAGAGGGTCTCAGCAGATGTAATTAGATTAAGGATCTCAAGATAAGATAATCCTGGCTTTAGGGTGGGCCCTCAATCCAATGACACATAAAATACATAAGACACAGAGACATAAGAAACACATAGAGGAGAAGACGATGTGAAGACAGAGGTAGAGATTGGAGTACTGTGTCTACAAGCCAAGAAATGTCAAAGATTTCTGGCAGCCACCACAGCTAGGAAAGAGTCATGGAACAGATTCTCCCTCAGAGTCTTTAGAAGAAAAAAAAATCAATCTTTCCAATGCCTTGATTTTGTAGCTCTGACTTCCAGAACTGTCAGAGAATAATTTCTGTTGTTTCAGATCACCAAGTTTGTGGTAATTTACCCTAGGAAATGAATACGAGACCCTTCATCAGTGCATCTTTATTTTGCATCTCATCTCCAAGCAGGCAGACCCCTTCTCTCCTCTAGGCTTCCTCCTGGAATGCCCTTCTCCCCTTCCCTGCCTCTCAAACTTTTCTTTTCCATTAAGACCCATTTGAAATGTCACATTCTATGTGAAGTATTATCTGCTTCCACAGTAAAAAGCTGTACTCTGTCCTCCTGCTTCCACACATTTGGTCAGATATTTGCTAAATATCACTTAACCCTTAGTGTTTATTCTACCCAGCATAATGCATTTACTTCTCCATTTAAAAAAATTTATATTAAAGCACTTTTTACTATTATTTTATCTCTCTTTTTTTTCAATTTAGAAATTGATACCTCTCTGAGCAATAAGCCCACTGGCATTCATAATTGTATTAAAGATTAAGTGCAGTTAGCCCTCTGTATCTGTGGATACAGACTGGAAAAAAAACTGTGTCTACACTGAACATGTACAAGCTTTTATCTCTTGTCAGTGTTCCCTAAACAGTACAACGGTTTACATAGAATTTACATTGTATTCAGTATTAAAAGTAATCTAGAGATGATTTAAAGTGTACAAGAGAATGTGCATAGATTACGTGCAAATATTATACCATTTTATATCAGGGACTCAAGCTTCCCACCCCTGGGGGTCCTGGAACCAATCCCCCACAGAATCCAAGAGACAAGTTTATCTAGAAGGTAAGATTTTAAAATTTCAAATATATTTAGGTGAATAACAATGACCTATGAAATTACAGAAAAATAAGTTTCAGTATCATGCCATAAATGTTTTAGATACTGTTTTCTTCTTAAAATCAATCAATTATATCTCACCAGAAAAAAATTAGCAATAAAGTATCTTGCTGAAGAATAATTGGTTGATGAAATAAATTGATTGGCTTTTAATTGTTCAAAATATTTTCTATATATTTGGAGATTCAAACTTGGCAGAACATGGATAACTTCTATATTTGAAAAATTCCTTGAGGGCTGGCCAGTTAGCTCACTTGGGAGAGTGTGGTGCTGGTGACACCAAGGCCATGGGTTCAGATCCCCATACTGGCCAACAGACAACAACAACAAAATTTCTTGACTCTTCATAAAGGTAACTCTGCTAAAAGTATCTTAAACAATCAACACTGTTGAGTTAGACACTGAGGATACAAAATAGTGTAAGAATCATCCCTTTCCTCAAAGAACATATACAGTTTTGCCAGAGAGATAGGATGTTTACATTAAAGTACAATTGATAATACAAGATACCATTCATGGAATATGGCAGACAAGGGAATCTATAAAAGAAATCAGAGGTATTCTAAAGTACCATAAGATATCGTTTATATTTCATAGTAATCCATCACTAGTTTTAATATTGAGACTTTAGATGTACTAGTATTAGAACAAAAGAAGAAAAATTAGAGGGAAAAATTTCACAACAGATCTTAATTTAGATTTTAATTTAGGGAACTAATAAAGAAAAAGAAGGGTGGAAATAAATATTAAACACTGATGCTTTTCTTCTTAATTGCCATGCCTTCATTCACCAAATCAAAAAATAATTAATCATTCTAGGCACTGCTTTAAATGTCTTACAAGAAAATTTTTGTAAGAATAGAATATAAATATCATATCATTGAAAAGACAGTCTCCATTTGTCTCATCTGTTATTTATGGCTTGATTCAAAAATGAAATATTACTCCCAAGAGTAACTTCCACAGCAACTAATATCAAAAACAAACATGTCAACTCTCAATCATTTATTTTATTTTTTAAATGATCATGACAGATAAGAGACTAGAGCAAGGCCAAGCAGCTCTAGTTTCAAATAAGCATTTTTTAAAATATACTATACAAATTACTCATAAAACATTTATAAGGTCTTAATGTCAGGATTTACCATTCCCAAATAAATATATCAAAACTAAAGACAGTGAACGTTTTGAAACTATGAAGTTTCTTTACTCAACAGTGTGAAATATTAGCAAACATAATTAGTAATCTTTCTGGAAACTCTAACTATATCACTACTATGTGTTATAAGACTAGCTAATGAATGTAGCCCTGTGCATTGCAGAACCAGCCAGTCCAAGACAGAACCTAATGCTGAATATTCCTCCTGAAGTTTAGCCTCTGAAAGATTTTCTCACTTGTGTATACATATTTTTTTCCAGCATTTAACCTGCTTTTTTATGAAACTCCTGTATATGTAGGAAAATTTCTTTCCCAGCTACCACCAATAAATAGACAAATCTAAGTATCTTACCAGATATCAACATTATAAATATAGAGAAAAAAGGAAAAAGCAATAAATAAGGCAAATTATTAAACTCATGCTATAATATAATAATGAGTTAAAGAATTTGGTTAATTTCAGTCTCTCACCCAAAAATTCTTTCAAGCACAGTAAAATGTGTCCTTTGTTAACAATAGCCAAAACAGGCATCTTTCTAAGCCTGTCTGCCTTTTCCCACACTCTCACCCATCTCTTCAGATTGGACTTCACCAAATTTTTCTCTACTGAATGAGCTTCTCTCCAAGGATAATCCACTGACCTTGGAGGGAGTTTTAAGATCTTTGTTTGTGGTAGTGACTTCATTGTATTGCTTCTACCCCAATCTTTTCTTTCTTAAATTGCAAACAATTTTAATGATTTTCCTTCAATATTTGCACAACTGATTTTTAAAAATTATTGAGTGATCATTTCCACACTTATTGCCATAGGTTTTCTCACAAAAGGACACCAGGATTGAAGCTCATTTGCATTTCTGCAAAATAAAACTCATGCTTTAAATATGTATCAGGGACTATCCAATACTATGTAGGTTGGCTCTTCTCATTTAGTAGATTCCCTAGTGATGTGAGAGTGGTGCTATCTATCACACGGTCATAGTGAAGGCCATTGTGGGGCGTCTAGGCACAATGTCATTGTTTCACCACCCTTAATGATTTTAGGTTGATCTCAACTTTCCTGTTTTGCATATTTTCACTAGTGTCAAGCCATGGTGAAGCATGTTACTTAACTTCTTTATGCCTCAGTTTCTATATCTGTAGATGTGAATAATTTCCCTAATAAAATTATTGTGAATATTGAATGAGTTCATATGTGTACAGCACTTAGGACAGTGTCTGGCACATGGTAAGCTCTCAATAAATGTTAGCCATTCTACTATCATTGTTGTTATCATTATTTTAACCTCTGATCGATATACCTAAAATAAATATAATTTTAAAATACTTATGCTATTTTGAATAATTATCTTAAAAACGATCATTTTTGCTAGTGGAGGAGGGGTAATTGAAAAATCACTTAGAGAAAAGAAGAATTCAGCAGGACTACGTATCTGAGAGAACACAATTGTGGCAGGAAATTGCAGCAATTTGAGGAGCCAAAAAACAAAAACAAAACACAAAACAAACAAACAAAAAACACTGTTTAGAAAAGTGACACACTTGCTTTTCAAAAGAACTGGCTATGCTGGTTCTCATAGACTGGCCAAGAAAGCACATGTTCAGAAGAGTCATACTGATCAACACAAAGAGCCCTCCCAGCAAGTGTCAGCATTACTTCTCCTTGCCACAGCAGTTCACCACGCCTTTGACAGGCTGTACAACTCATAACACTACATTCCCAAAATACATACAAAATAAGTTTTCTAATAACTCTCTATGAATGAAAATGTTCCTCTTTCTGGATTTTCATAAAATAATGTGAAATTTAGTGACACAGAAAAAAAGTTTTACAGATTTCACTTCTGCCTCTCACAAAATTTTAGTGACTTTGAGCTACCCTTTTAGTTTTTCTGTTTTTAAGATAAGGATAATATATGCTTGTAAAAATTTAAATAGAATAGGATTATATAAAGGAAAAATAATAGACTTCCTTCTCCATTCCTAGCAACACATACCTTCAATGTTGTATGTGTCAATAGACAAATAGCTATATAGATACCTTCATATACACACATATATACATATTCTTGTCTGTGTATAGAAAAAACTATATGTAAAATTGAACCGTTCTACAAGATCGATTGGAAATTTGCTTTCTTTACTCAACAGTGTATTATAGACATCCTTTCATGTCAGAACAAATAAAACCTTCGAAAGTATAAAAATCCAAAAAGAGCTTTTATTTTCAAGGAAAATTAACTCTCCAGAAAGAAAGAGCATATTAACTCTATCCAGAATTATAAGAGAAATAACTTTCTTTTCTGAATCAGAATTTAACATCTAATGACAAATTATGTTCTCGAGTAGTTCATGAAGGGTCTTGGATATAATCGTGTAATAGAATCTTCTAGTCCTAGCTACCAAAGAATCTCAGCTACCTAATTTTTTTATGCTTCAAGTAAAATGGTACAATAATTTGTTAGCCTATAGTCAATCTAAAATTGGATTTTACAAAGGCTTGATTTTTTCACACATCAGAACTGGAGAAATTGTCACAAGCCAGATGCGGATATGAGCAAGTCTGAAAAGGGAGCAGGCAGGCTGCAAGCAAGTATAGAAACCAGAAACAAGAACAGAGCAAAGTTGACAGTTAGGGTGTGATTGGTCAGGGTAACAGGCAAACCAAAGAGGAATGAGACTAGATTCGACAGAGGGGTTGTGTGAAATGAATATACAAGTAAAGGAAATGAGTATACATGTTTATGGTACATGGCATTTTGTTTGCTATTCTTCACTAGCCTCTTACCTCTAAAAAGATGATATACTACTGTCACGTGACTTGAAATTCCTCCAGCAGGAAAGGGTACCTCCTCACTTCATTAACATTGGCCTTGGCCATTTAACATGTTTTGGTCAATGGAATATGAGCCACATAATGTATGCCACATCTGAGTAGAAGCTTTATGAAACATCAGGAGCTTCTTCCAGGGATCTTGATCATTCTCTCTGCCACAAGAATAGGAATATTCCATTGGATGGGACAATGAGAGTGTATTCTCCTTTAAACTGGGTACAAGAATGTGAAGATACCTGGAGCAGAACCATATATCTGACCATAGCCTGTGTGCCATGTTTTGTTGTTGCAAGTCCCAGAAATTTTGTTACTATAGCAAAGCTGATTAATACAAAAATTGGTACCTAGAAGTGGGGTGCTGCTATAACTAAAATACATGGTCCTATCTTCAGCACCAGACAGAGAGTAGCATGAAAACTGTTATTAGGAGCTGGAAAAATGGTGACCCATGTTATGCAGGGATAAAATATTTGTTGAAACTGTCACCTGCAATAAGCTGAATGGCTTCAGGTGAAGAGACTGCATAACAAAATGTTACTAGTGTACTTTGGTCATTACTAGCTGTATTTAATAAGATTCTACAAGAAAGAGGTAAGCTTAGGAAAAGAACTGGCCTATTGGCAAGCAGGAATGCAAGGGAAAATAGAGAATCCAGAAATCTTAGGAGTTGCCAACCTGAAAGCTGCTACTGTTTTCTCATCTCAACTTCAGATGAGATTTTAAAATATTCTGTGCAAAAAAGGCTAATAAAGACTCAGCCGGGGGTGGGGCAAACAAATGGCTCAGGAAAAAGAATGTGTCTCCACAAAAGCCTGATGAGTACAAAGTACCATTGATAAAAAGAACAAAAATTGAGCACATTTTTGGAGACAGTTGTACTGTCAAAAGCACCACCATCGTAGGTGTTAAAGAGACTGTGACTGTTAATAAAAACAATCTTTGGGCTGAAATCATCTGGGGGCTGGACTGGATTGGATAGCTCACTCTGTCTGGCCCCTGGACAGAATCAAACAATCTCTCTCTTTCCCTTCCCCTGTTGTAGTCTCAGGCCCCTCACTTTACATAAAGTCTCCACATGGACTCTCTAGCAGAATTGCTGAACTTCTTACATGGTGGCTCAGATCTTTCAAAAAATGCAAAAGTGCAAGCTGCCAGGCCTTCCTAAGGCTTCAGCCCAGAACTGGTATAACATCATTTCTACTTCATTCTGTTGGTGAAAGTAAATCAAGGTCAGCCCAGATTTGGTGTGGGAGAGGACTACACAAAGGCATGAGCACGTGGAAGCATGATTTATTGAGGGCCATCTTTGGGGACTAGATACCACTATACACAATAAATATTTTTTGAACAAACTAATTAATGAGCTTCCACTATAGCAGACGACATTCTTATTATGGCAGAGATAGGCACACGTGGCTTAAAATTATCACCCTTATTGTTATTATCAAATGGCATTTATATAGCCATGATTTTCATATAATACTATTCCAAATACCTTACTAGAAAAAGGAAAACAAACCAAAAATAAACCTCTTGGCAGGATCAATCAAACTCTTTTAAATAGAAAGATTTTGATTCCATATGATTGTTGAAGTTTTTATAAAAGGATGGAAAGTTAAATGTGAGGAAGTAGGTAGATGGGTAACAGTGAATAAAAGTGTAGGAATCTTGGATTTAAGGTATATGGATCTATCTAGAACCCCACATAAAAAGTAGGAAAATCAAATATTGGGAAACCAGGACCCAGATTCTAGTCCCAGGTTTGAGAACAAACACCTCTAGATGTTTGATTTTGGAAAAGTCTCTGTGTGTCAGTTTCTCAACTTTTAAAATGAGAGTATGAGAACCATCAGTTTTCAAATGTTTTCTAGCCTCTGTATTTTGTATTTGAAAGTAGTTTACACTGAGGTAGGGAGGAAAGATGTGGGGGAGTAGGGAGGGTGTGTCATCTTTCCTCAATCAGATACTGAGTTTTTTTTGGAGGAGGACTGCATTTAAACAAATCGTGCTGCAAATAAAATATATTTGAAAATAAAAGGTCTGGCCCAACCTCCCATATTTTATAGATGAGGAAATATTGCCCCTTTCTGCCTCTTTAGTGTCTGTCAGCAGCTCTCATGCCCTCATGCAACACCCAAGCCTTGTCGTGGTGCCCCTCTCTGAACTGCCCTACTCTCATAGAATTCTGTGCTTCAATGGGGCCCCACTCACAGGCCAACGAGGAATGTAAGCTGAAGAACTGCATGAAATTGCAATTTCAAACTCACAAGTTGATGATAATGATCAGCAAGTGAAAAATACACAGAAAATTTGATTCAAAATTACTACCTATGTTAATATTTCAGAAGAATGTGATGAGGAGGGAGAATTAGCAAAAAATACACTCTTAAAATTATGCTCTATTATACACAACATCTTGTAGGACACAAGAGTTCAATTCAAAAAATTACCCTTCCTGAAAAATAAATTATATGTTGTTTCCCACAAGAACCACTGACTGGAGTTTCAGCTGGGAAGTACTTCACTCGCCAGAGTAAAAAAATTTTAAAATGCAGTTATCTAACAATGTTCCACTGCTTTCTGAAAAGTTCTCTCTGTTCCTTCTGTAACACGCAAATAATTGTCAAGTTAACTGATCTCACATTTTGACTTTAATTAATTGAAGTAACATTTTATTCTTCCAGATCCTCATCAAGATATATACTAGGATTGCCTATGCTAAAGGTGATGAATGTTCTTACATGATCATCCAAATGCAATACTTTTCAAACATATTTTTGTTGATATGACACCAGCATAACATTTCCTAGGCATTATAAGCTCCTAGAAAAAAAAATCTCCTCGTTCCTGTTAATGGTGCTATCAAACAAGGATACTTTTTCAGATTTCATCATCATAGAAATCTGTTCTCAGATTAACATATATCTTTTTTATATTGAATATTCAACTCAAGTTTGGGAGACATTGTCAGACTAATAACTTGACAACTTTAGATAGTTATGAAAGTTAATTATTCTTTCCTCTGCGCTGTCAAGGTACACCTAATTTAGGTTGAAGAGCACTCAGAGTAGTCCTCTTAGAAGTTCTCACGTTCACAAAGTAGGTGTGTTACACAGATCTGGCATCTGTAGCAGTTAGGTTTGACCAGGGAAGCAAGACCACTATGGTTTATGACAGGAATTATGATTTAGGATTTATGACAGGAATTAGACCTTAGACAATTTGGTGAGAAGCTCAGATTAAGGTACAGAAAGGGACAGCTAAAGGATCAGATCAAAGTCACTAAGAAAGTCACAAAGGGTAGTCTATGGAAGTAGACTATGGAAGGTGTCTGGTGTTAAAGAAAAAAATTATTCTCACACTTGTTAAAGACAGTAAGGAAGATTTTGTTGAAGAAGGGACTAGTGCAATGAGAGAGACTGCAGTAGGGGAGAGATATTGAGCTCAACTATGAATACAACGAGGACAAGTGGAATTTATAGCCAAGGAACAGTGCAGAAGATCAGCAGATGGAAAAATACTAAAAGGAAGCATCAGGGGCATGAGGGAGTCTGGCTAAATCAACCCAACAGGATTCTTGCTGAAGACAGGTGAGAGTAATCGGATACCAAGGGTGAGGAGTAAGGAATTTTATCAGATACTAAGGGCGGGGATTTTTTTCTAAACTGGTTTAGCAGGAGTTTTGCTAAAACTGGACTTAGGGGGCCAAGGACAGAGCCCAAGTTCAGGGCCTAATCAAGAACAGGGCTTAGAGGAGACTGACTCAAGTCTGGTCAAATGAGAGAGTCCTTGTTATTGGCTCTGTATCTGGTGATGGACCTAAAGTTGCTGTAAGTCAGCAGGGCAAGTGATTGGGAGGAAAAGCTGCAAGCAAAACAGGGAGAGCCAGGACAAACCTGTGAGGGCACACTGGTACTCACCCACATTGCCTGTTTCTCGCCATTTCAAACCTGGATGGTATAGATGACCTGAAGAAGCTGGGCCCTTCCCTGTCAAAGCTGCACATCCCCCTAGCACAAGACTCCAAGAAGTTAAAAGATCTGGCAGGAGCTGGAGGAGCTGCTGACCTACCACACAAAGGGGAGCCAACAGATTAGCGACAAATATAAGTTGTACCATGGGCCCTGAGCTGACCTTCCAAATGTAAAGTTTCCTGCCTGATTCCTCTACCTCCAAATCTCAGGCAAATTTCTCTTGTGACCAGTCCTAACTGGAAACCACATAGAGAAGAGAATTCTGAGAAATTCAGTTCCAGCTTAGTTAAATTGGCACAGTATAAAAATTACCACAGTACGCAGAAGTCCTTTCATGTGAATTATGTTAAATAGATTTAAGTCTCTCAAAGATAACACATATTCAATAATAGAGCCTATCACAATACAGAATTTTAGTTACTGCATTCACTTGCAAAATTTCCTCCAACTTTTCTTTTTTATCTAATACAAGAAGCATTGCCACCAGAAAAGAGGTACCTATTTTGCTCTTACCAAGGTAAATGTAAATTTAAAGCAACATTCAACATCAACACATTATCAGTAACTGAACAGTTTTTAAAATGAAAATCTACTTAATACTTCTCTATTTCCACCCAACTGCCTTTTTTTTAAATTTCAGCTCTCCTCATACTATCTTCTACTTCCCCTAAGTCAAAAGTATTTAAACTTCAAACATGAAGCCCTCTTACTCCTCCCTGCACTGTAACTTTTATCAGTGCCACCAAGCCCATCTGTCAGGGTTAAATAAATCTGAACTGTAATTATGAATGTGAATTGAGTTCAAGTTCTTTTTCACAGAGCTCTCTGGCTTCATGCAAACTAGGATATGAAGTATGTCACCTAATTTTACATCTTTGCAAACCCAACTGAGCTCTGAGACTGGCAACATCCCTAGTATATTCTTGGAGTCCTTACAGATGTCTCTTCCCTCATCAGAAAATTCCTCCAGGGAGAGAGTAGTAAGCTCAGCTTTGCCTGAAGCCCTGCCTTGGGCCCCAGAGAGACAGTTTCCTATATAATACCGGCACTGGGCTCCATGAGCAGTACATTCTCCTCTACTTGCCAGAAGCATTAAGAGTAAGTCTGGGCAGTTAGTAAATTAAATGGAACCTTCTGGAAATCACTGTTTTTTCAACTATGAAAAAACAAGGACTTACTCTGAGAAACTATGAAAAAGCACAGACATACTTTGAGAAGTTTCTGTTAGGATATCTTCAAAGTAGCGGCATATGCTAATACATTACCTAGCTAACATATTATCCCTATGATAATGGTGAAAAGTCCAAGCAGAAGATCTAAGTTTTGGTTCTGAAACCAGATCTCTCTAGGTCTCAATACAGAAGGTAAAACCCACCTCCCAGGGCTGTTGGTGCAAATGTAAATGAGATCATGGATGTCCCATCCTCATCCATAATGACCCCTGACTAGCCCATTCCTCACCTCTTTGGTATGGAAACAGCCCTCCTTGCTTGCACTGGACCATATCATGAGTATTTGCGGAACTGCACTGCTGCCTCAGGGGCTGCCTCACACCACACAGAGCCACTGTTCCCTTCCATACAGGCCCTGCCATGCACCTGCCCCACCATCTTCTCTTCTACTCACTGTGAGATGGGAGCTCTTTCCACATTCATGGTGAGGGTTTGGGGTTTTTTTCCTTCCTCTCTCTCAGGGTGCCTGCTACTCCTCCTTGAAGTCCAGCTTTATATTACTCAGAATTAGCAGGGTATCATAAAAATACTACTGCAAAAAGATTACATGTTATATGACATAAATGTTGATTAACATAGAACATGCTTTTTTCCTTCTTTCTAGATTTTATTTTATGTCACCCAAGGTCAACAATTTGCTTTTGTTCCAAAAATATTCCTAAGGTAAGATAAACTATTTGACTTCATTCTCCTAACTTTTTTCTTTAAAGTTACTTTAAGTATTTTTTATAATAAAAGGTAAACACATAACCAAACACAGCTTAATAAAAATTAAAGCTGGTATTTGCTAGATTTACATTTAAATTATAGAGAAATAAGTATGTGGAAGCAATAGCAATTGCTAGGCTTATAAAATATTTTGTGCATGTGCAGATGATTGAAGCACAGTAGATTTCAGTTTCCTTCTCTCTCTTCCTCCATGCTGACCTATCCCCATCCTGAGAGAGCAGACAAAAGCAAGTTCAGACTCTGAAGGGCATCTGATCAGTAGATTACATACAATCAAAAATATCAACCTTTATTTAAAATGTTAAACTTACTACAGGCTGACCAAGAAAGATGAAATATGACTTCTTTAAACACATAATATTTGAAATTGGAAAATTTTGGCTTATAACTAATATTTTTGAATGCAACAGCATTTCGTGAAGATGTTGCCTGTTTCAAATACTGAATAAGATCTTCTCTCTCTCTCTTCTTTTTAAGATCAGCAAAGACCTTTTTAGTTCCAGGGATATATTTCTTTGGGTTCTCCAAATATTCCATCAGAGTATCTTCTCCCCAGATAATAATACCTATGGAGGTAAAAATAAGTTTTAAGTTTGTGTAGTTATATTTTTAGGACTTACTTTCTGATCTGGCCCACGTATGTGAGCAAAAGATTACACTTAACTCAATAGGAAGGCTATTAAAACTGAGAATACTTATTGATTCTGATCTATATCCAAAATTAGTCTCCATTCAGCGTCTATGTTGAAATCCAATAGTCACACGCTGTTTAGGATTATCCATGACATACCAATTAACCACCACCCCAGACATGTTATGTCTCAGCAGTACTTCATCCTCCTAGAATCACAGACAGTGCCTTCTAGAAAAGATCTTAGAGATCATTTAATTCAAGCCTTCATTTTGCAGATGAGTAAATAATGGCCCAAAAAGAGGAAAGTAACTTGCTCTAAGATGACAAAGTCAAGAATTTGTGACTATTAACTTGTATTTACATGATTTTTCTACCAATTATGCCAAGCTGCTTCTATTCATATCTCCATCAAAATCTGTGATTTCAGAAATCCAGTTTTAAGATGATAGAGAAAGGTTGCCTTTTTCCATTCTAAAACCAGTCAAAAAGAGCATGAACAAAGAGAAACAAAAACGCTAACTCCACTTCTGACAAAAATTTATGAGGAAGCACCTATAATCCCAAACTTGATATCATTAGAAAACTCCAAGGACATGGAGCCTGGACCAGACTGAGAAGGCACTTGACACTCATGACCTCAGGAGAAGAAGAAAAGAGTTCTCCACTGTTTGTAACACACCCTGAAGGGCAAACGCACAACCCTTTGCTTGGCCCAAAAGAATAGGGTGTATCAGCTGGCCATGAAAATCTCTTTAAAATCATTTTGACATCTTGGAGGACCAGAAGAGCCAGGATTAAAGAGAAAACAGAGACATGCCATCTTTGAAGGAAAAACTCTAACTTGTTACATGATAGAAGAGAAACTGCAGAGGTTACATAACCCCAGGGATGCTAGACTTTGACAGCTGAAGTAAAGAGCCAAGTAACACCTCACCAAAACATATGCACATACACAGTCAGATATATACACATCTTTCTAACATAACCGTGGGTAAGAAAGACCTCACAACTAACTGGAACACTAACACCCTCATCCTTACTATCCTTCTGCAAATAACCAGTCCAAGAAGAACAGTCCTCAAAAGATGAGTAATAATCAAAACGGAATCAGCACAAAAAAGTATTGAAAATACATACACACAATATATACATATACACACAGAAACACCCCATATACACACACAGCAGAAAAGAATATAAAAAACAAAAGTTAAATGAAAATTACACATCAGAAATTATGTACATTAAGCAGATGAAAATCATGACCACATTCCCATGGATTCAAAAAAAGGTCTTTATGAATTAGGGGCTCAATGCAGAGCTATAAAGGCTGAAGTAGAAAATGCTAAAACAGAAATACATAAATGACAGCAAAAAGAACAGATGCTGCTGATAGCACAATCAGGCTTAAAAATATGGATAAAAACAAAATGGGAAGAATAAAGAGTATAAAATGATAACTAGCTATCTGATCAAAGTGGAGATGAAACTTACAGAAGATATTTAGACAAAGGAGACCCAAGATCTGCACAAGTGGTGGCCCAAGTAAGATTTTAGAAAACAAATAAAATTATTAAAACATATAATTTAAGAAAACTTTCAAAAATAAAAGCCCTGAACCTACCAAGGAGCAGCACAACATGTCCCAGGAAACACGGAAACAGATCAATCAAGTCCTAGACGGAGCTTAACAAAGTTACCAAATTTCAGTAAGAATCTTACTGAGACTTACGGGGAAAAGAATAAAATAAAAATAAAACCAAGTAAGTCATAATGGACAATTATCAAGCCGGTTTCATAGTTCTCCAAACAACAATTCAACATGAAGCATACAAAATCCTGAGGAATTAAAGTGTCTCCCAATAATTTTATGCCCAGTCAATGATGATTCATGTATAAGGCAATCCCCAAATGTTTTCAAATATCCAAGAACTAGGATAATATAGTTTAAGACTTTCCTGGTGTAATTACTAACAGATAACCATCTCCCAACCAAAAGATACAACGGTAAAAGCTGGTAATACCCACTGACACTATTTAAATGTAAAAGAAATGTTAAAATAACTGTGGTAATTTTGGTTACATGGGATGTAAATGATATATATCAAATCAGAGTAGAAATAACATAATTAGCAAGAGTTAGGAGACTGTAAAAAAAAAAAGTGAGAGGTTGTATAAATACTTTTATTTTCTCATCCTTCATGGTGGAAGGTAAACAGATGCTGCTTAGAGTATATAAATCAAATAATAGAGACATATGAGTATTGTTTAAGGAATAAATATGGCCATTAAAATTACAAAGAATAATACTAGCAAACAAAATTAGTTAGTAGAGGGAGAGGAGCAGGGGAAGGTTGGGAAAAGTGACATACATAGTTTCCTTATCATTCATACTGGGAAGTATTCTTCTGAAGTATTTGGATTTTCGTATAATGTATACAGATTTCAATAATATTTTTAAAGTTATTAACACATTTACGATTCAGTGTGTTCTACTGACATGACAGTAGGCAAAAGATAAAAATTAATCCCTAATAAGTTAGTATAGTTAATATGTTAACCCCATGATATGACTTTTTAAAGGCCTAAGAAAACCTGGGTTTGAATCCTAGTTCTGTCGCTTATTAACATAGAACCCTGGGAAAATCATGAATTAATTTGAACAATTTGTTTCCAAAACCTGCTTCAATTATCACTGCCTAAAAATGTAAACAGTACTTCAATGCACTACAGAGATATTATTCTTTAAAAATAAAAAAAAAACTTTTCCATTTACCGATTTGTTTAGGAATACAATATAGACGGCTCATAATCATTGGGAAAGTGCAAGTCAAAAACACATGAAATACCACTTCACATCCATGAGGATGGCTATTATCAAAAAAACAGAAAATAGCAAGTATTGGCAAGCATGTAGAAAAATTTGAACCCTTGCGCATTGCTGATAGAAATATAAAATGAGGCAGCAACTATGGAAAAGGTTTGGCTGTTTCTCAAAAAATTAAACATAGAATTATCATAGGAGTTAGTAATTTCACTTCTGGGGATATACCCAAAGGAAGTGAAAGCAGGGACTTCACAGATATTTGCATACTCATGTTCATAGCAGAGTTGTTCACAATAGCCAAAGGTGGAAGCAACCTGAGTCTGCATTGACGAATGAATGGATAAAAAAATGTGTGTCATACAATAGATTATTTGTCCTTTAAAGAGATGGAAATTCTGACACACAGTACAACATGGATGAACCTTGAAGACATTATACTAAGTGAAATAAGCCAGTAACAAAAGGACAAATACATATGATTCCACGTACATGAGGTACGTCAATTTCACAAAGACAAAAAGTAGAATGGTTGTTGCCAGGAGCTGATTAATGGGTACAGAGTTTAAGTTTGAGAAGATGAAAAAGTTCTGGTGATGGATGGTGGTGATGGCTGCAAAACAATGTGAATGTGCTTAATGTCACAGAATTGTACAATTAAAAATGGTTAAAATAGTAAATTTTGTTATGCATATTTTAACCACAATTTTTGAAACCACACAATATAAGGTTATTGCTACAATCTGTAACTCTGTGCTCTACACAGGTCATATAGGACAAAGAATCTTCTTTAAAATATAAGAATTTCCATATTCTCCTGAAAATAAAAATAGTGTAATTGTAACAGAAAGATCAAACATAGAAAATAAAATATGGTGGACAGTGTGCCACGATTTGTATTAACACTGCACTGTTGAATTCCTGGTTCTTCTTTTTAGTTATTCAGTCTGTCTTTGACCAAGCTATGCTAAAGTATTTTTTAAATGTATTTTATTTTAAATAACCTTATTTTTAAATCCTAGTTCAATTAACATAGTAGGCTACTTATTCTTATTTCATCAGTGGAACTAACAAATAATAATATTATATCACCAAATAAGTCACAAATATTACTTAAATAATCTGACTTAGGGAAATTCTGTTTCTATTTCTTAAATCATGTTGAAACCAAGACATGGTTTATACAGCTTTCAATCTTTGACTACAATCTGCAATAAAAATATTTGTAATAAGTTTTAATAGTATTTCAAATCAATGCTAATAAATAATAAATTCCTCAAAATATTGACAGCTAGAGGAACAAATACTAGTTTATAACATCTACAAATTAGGACTTCAAAAGTTGACTGTTCCTGTTAACAGGATTATAAAATAATAAAATAATATTGTTGAGAAATATTACTTTAAAAACAAAAGAGCCATACAGATGCAAACAATAAATTGAGTTAAAACTGATTTATTCAGTAGTCTACCATCTGAAAATCCTATTGCAATAACTGCAAGGCAGCTCTGACACTAACTCCCCACAGTTAGCACAGGCTCCAAAGTCCCCGAAAAGACTGACCTCACTTCAGACACCAGCTGCAAGTTCAAGGGCCTCCAGGCCACCCAAAGTTCAGACCAACTGGCTACAAATTCATGAGTTCCCACACTAGAACAACTCACAGAACTCAGGAAAGCACTATGCTTATAATTACAGTTTCATTATAAAGGGTACGAATCAGGGCCCGCCAGATGAAGGGACCCTTAGGGCAAGGTGTGGGAGGATCCCAAATACAGAGCTTCTGGGTCATCTCCCTGTGGAATCAGGACTCATCACCTCCCAGCAAATGGATGTGCTCATCAACCAAGAATCTCAACCAGCACTCCCAGTTGAAAGTGTCCAGAGTTTTTCACTGGGGGATCATTACATAGGCATGACTGACCAAATCACTGGTCATGTGACTGAACTCAATCTCTGTCCCAGGAGGTTGGACTGATATACCTAGCTCAGTGCCCCAATTTTCTAATCCACCTGGTTGGTCTTCTTAGCATGGTCAGCCCCTATCCTCAAACTATCTAGGAGCTCATCATAAGTCATCATGTTAGCATAACCTCAGGTCCTGGTCTCAGGGGCCAATCATGAAAACAAAGACACTCCAATCACTCGGGAAATTCTAAGGTTTTAGAGGTTCCCAGGAACCCAGGACAAAGACCAGACAAATACTTTATTATATAATACCTATTAACCAGCACTATTTCACATTCCAAATACAATAATATTGTGTTAATACTCAAAAAGGTACTGAAATACTCCTGACTCAACAAAGATTAAATGTTATTCTATTTACATTTAGCATAAGTACTTTATCAATTATCTATGTATTTATTTTATATGTATATAAGGTCCTTTATTACGGGTGTCCCCCAAAAGAAAGATATGCTGAGGTCCTAACCCCTACCACCTCAGAATGTGGGTTTATTTGGAAATAAGGTCACTGAAAATGTGATTAATTAAATTGAAATGAGATCATACCAGAGTAAGATGGGCCCCTAATCCAATATGACTGGTGTCCTTATAAGAAAATGGCCATGTGAAGACAGAGACACACAGGGGCCATGTGATGATGAAGGCAGACTGAATTATGCAGCTTCAGGCCATAATTAGAATTTCAGCCATAAAAAGGAATGAAGTATTGATACATGCTATAATTTAGATGAGCCTTGAAAACATTATGCTAATTGAAAGAAGCCAGACACAAAAGATCACATATTACATGATTCCTTTTATATTAAATATCCAAAAGGCAAATCCGAAGAGACAGAAAGTAGATTCGTGGTTGCCAGTGAATGGGGGTAAGAAGGAATAGGGAGTGATTACTAAATGTACGCATGTGTTCCAGGGTGATAAAAGAATTTTGAAACTAGGGAGTGGTGGTGATTGGACACTGTGAATACACTAAATGCTACTAAATTGTACACTTTAAAATGGCTAATTGCTGATAACACCAGGGTCAACTGTTTGGATCCCCATACTGGCCAACCACAAAAAAAAAAAAAAAGAAAAAAGACTATTTGTATGGTATGTGAATTTCACTTCAATAAAGAGAAATAAAATATAAAATAAAACTCTTTCCAAATAGTAGTGATCTGAAATTTCAATGTGTAAGAAATGCTAGGCCCCAAGAAAAGTTCAAAATACAGGTGTACCACTATTTTAAGAAAATCTGATATGAGAAAACCTGATATGATAGTCCAGTTAAATAAAACATATATACACACACACACACACACACATATATATACACACACACACCTATATATACCAGGAGTAACAAATTTTTGCCAAGATATTATAGTCTTTTTCTGACCATGTTTAATCTCAACCCTAAAATGCTTTCTCACTTTACCATCCCTTTCCAACAAAAAAATTGTTGAACATACTTTTCAAACTATATAATATTCCCCTCACCCTGCTAAGAATCACTACTACAAATGGAATCACTACTACTATTATACCATAAAAATATGATTTGATTTTTTTAAATCTAGTTTATACTTTTTCAAGATAAATATATTGCATAAAATAAAATACCCTGTATAGCCAAAAACCTATGTCACACAGGATTGCTAATTCTTCTGATCAAAAGAATGACCAGTTATCCAAATGCAGGTCCTATGATATAAACCCTTATTTCAATAATATAAACATGGGGTCCATTTTTAATGCTGTTAATTAGGAAATTATTATAATGCCAAATCATGTGTTTTCTTCTTTGCTACAAAGTATCTGGTTCTCTCCTACAACCGTTTGTTTTTAACCTTTGTTTTTGTTTGCATCAGAATAAGAAAATCCTGGTGCTTGTCCTATTTTTCCGCCAAAGAAGTCCCAGAGATTTGGACCAGTCTTGTGTTTTCCACCTCTTTCCACTGTGTGGCACTGAGCACATTTTTGAGTGAAGATCTTGCCTGCTTCAGCATCTCCCATTTTGTTCTACAATGAAATATTAAACCACAGACTAAAGAAATTATCAGATTTGCAAAGCTGGGGGAAAAAATGAATTCCCTCACTTAATTGAAGTAAATGCTAATGACATTAAACAAAAAGTATCATTTAAAGCAGGCATACTTTAATGTCTGGGTGCTGAAAAACAGATATAGCATCCAATTTTATAAAGATTTAATCATCTCATTTATCATGCTTATTTTAACTTTCTAGCCACAGCTACTTGAGAAACTGCTATTAGTATAAACCTGGTTTTACTTCAGCCTTCAAACAATTGTATTAATTGATCCAGATCAATTATATTTCTTTTTTTTTCATTTCCAAAAAGTACATGTGCAAAGATGCTGTAAAGCATACGGGCCTAATTTTGCATCTCTTTATTTAAAAACAAAGATGGAACAAATTGGGAAGGTACTTAAATATGATATTTATTATTAGTATTTACATGCCCACAATAATAGAACTGTAAAATTGAAAATCATACAGAAATGAGGCCATAGCAAGCTATGTGTAACATAATTTCTCATTTACTTTACACTCTCAGCTGTAAATAAATCTACAACTAGATAAAGCACTATCTGAAAGAAATCAGAAATAACATTATTGAGTTCAGTCAGCATTAGTATGTATTTAATACTAATGTAGTGGAAAATATATGATTTTAAGTAGGGAAGTTCTTATATATGATGATAGATATATATAACTGATTTTGTACAAAGATATTTTGGTTACCACTGTCAAAAATTCTGTTATATAATTATATAAATGCCTCCTCCATCTGAAAATTAAAATAATTTTAATCTATAAAAAAACTAATTTGATGTGGTAATGAATGTACTACCTGGATTTTGTTTTCCTGCTCTCTATATTCTGTGAAGAATGAGTATGGGGGAGATGGGGATTAGTATGGATTTGAACACAAAAAATTACTATTACGGAAAGCAATGAAAATACCTAATTGTTTAACAGTCTGGTCCTAAGCACATATTTATCTATATAACCTTATTGGGAAACAGAGATTTTGTTATTCTGCCAGTACACTATTGTTTAACTAAATACTTCAAACAATTGTTTCAATTATTGAAAAATACAGTATTGTTAAAGTTAGCTATTACTCAGAGAAAGATAGTACTTTATTTCAATAGCCAGCAAAACTAATATCTTCCTAATTTCTTTAAATCTATGTAGAAGCCCATTACAGTGTTAATAATCCACCTAAAGGGAAAATAGTACTTTTCTTTGAGCAGTATCCAAAAACAACGAAGATATTAATCAATGTTTTAGGTGTGACAGAAAGCAGAGTAAGAAAACTTACCTTTTCCAAGTGAAGTTTACTTTAAAATTCCAAACATCGCTCAAAATACCACGTTCAATTTCTAGCTGAATAGGTTCAGAATTTGGTGAGCCTTTGAACAGGAGCCATAAACGGGAAAACTTCAGTCACAAAAGCAAATTTATGGCTCTTTTATCAAACTACATTAACTATAACCATTAAGTTTGCATCATAAAAAACAAAACGTCATCTAACTACTAAGTAGAGAATCTTTATTCCCAATTTTTACAAAGGGCAGAAAGATCAGATAGATTCTTATACCGATTAAGTATTATTGGTAATTTAGGAAACCAGGCATTTGAAAAACAAAAAACAAAAACCGTCATTACTCATAAGCTATAGATTTCAAGTGAAAGTCACTCATAAAAAGTTTTCATCATCACTGTTCAAGCTACCAGAGTATTAATCACAATTAAAACGTTTATTGCTGCCATCTTTAATCACACAAGAATACTGCTGGTGCAAATACCTATGACCCTCCTTCAGGGGCATAAAAACCAATAGATTCAGCAATGGCAGGAAGGGAAGTGGGAAGATATCAAGGGACATTCTGGGGAAAATAGGAACAATATCAAGGGAATTCATCTTGTCCTATAATCATTTAGTACTGTATCAGTATTTAGTATTTAAGAAGAAATATTTCACTGAAATAGGCAAAGATGTGACATCTGGTATAAGAATGATCATTTATCCAAGAGTGAACTAATTCCAATACTAAATAAAGTAACAGTGGCGAACATTTGTAAGTGCCTAGTATGTGCCAGGCATATTCTAAGCCATTTATATATTAACTCATTTAATCTTTCCCTTTTAAGAGTGATCTAAGCAACCCTGTGTTGAACACAAGAAATATCTGACAAATTGCAGATGCTCAAAAACTTTTTTGCCCAAATGAATGTGAGTGTTTAAAGAGGACTAGGTGAAATACTTTTTAATACTGGTACATATTATTACTATGTCTAATTTTGCATAAGAAGAGGAATGCGGACAGAATAGTCAAGGCACCAATAAAGCTATCAAAATTTACAAAGCTCACATATTTAAAGTACTGGAAGAGGGAGGGCGAGCTCGCTAGAATATTTTAAGAATAAATACTGAACAGACTCAAAAAGATTAAGAGACTCTGCATGGAAAGAGTACTGAAGAGTGCAGTGATAATGATGTGACCCTAAGTAAGTCACTTCACATCTATGAACTCCACAGGTGTCTGGCCTTTTCTCTTTCTAGATGGCTGCAACTGAGCCCCTGAGCTGGAAGGAGAATCCAGCTTTCCAAACTCCCAACCTGTGCTCTTTGATGCCACCGCCTCTACGTGGTGGCTGACTTCTGCCAACCATGGGTGGAAAGCTCTACTCAGAATCAGTACCACCCTCAAATCACAGAGGTTGCACAGGGGCCCCTCAGAAAAATTAGCCTTCTATTGTACATAGGGGCAACCTGGCCCTGTCAGGCTGGGGCTGGGGCAAGCCTCCCACATGCTGAATGATTGGATGCTCATCTCTGCGTGGACCCAGGCCCAAATTGCATCAGCCCATAACCAGTGCTCAGATTGCATGGCTGCCCAGCCCACTCTCTCCCAGGCAGTCCTGAACCTACCACAGGGCCAGAGACTCTGCCCTCTGCCTCCCCTAGCAGTCACCCAGGTCACTGCTCCTCCAGAGACCATGCCCCAAGTTCGAGGCTGGCAGTCTGCGGCAGCACCTCCAAGCCCTTCACAGCAGGCTTGCTCAGGCATGTGCTTGCGGTGGGGCAGGGCGCCAGCCAATGAGAGGCCTGGCTCCACCCACGCTGTTGATTTGCTTCCAGATCCTGCGGGATCCCAACTATGGCAGGGGCTTAAAGCCTTGCAACTGCTGTGCAACCGCTAATTGAGTCTAAATGTGACAAAGTGAATGTTCTTTGAGTAACAGTCTCAAGCCTGGCTTTTTTTGTTTGTTTAAGCCTTACCTAACCAAAGAGTTAAGTTATTTGTGTATATTCACAAAGTGTGTAAGGTCTTGCTTAAAGTAGGAACTTAATGTTTTCTGAATAGTACAAGAACATTTGGTTGCAGCAATCAAATCATGTCAACAAAATAATAAAATGAGTGCTTACTATGGGCAAGGCACTGTGCCACGCAACTTGAAGTACCAACAGCAAATGCCGCAGCCCCAGTTTTCTACGAGTTATAATCTGTCTGGGGAAAATTGTAAAATACAGTAAAGTTAAATTATTATAAATGAGCTACACAAAAAGACAATAATACAGGAACTAACAGCGAGGTTGCAAGGTGCTAATTGCCAAGGAGTGGAATAGAGCAAGAATAGAAAGAGAGAGAATGAGTCCTGAAGAAGTAAGGGAGGAAGACACAGAGGGAAAGACTGAGAAAGCTATTACAGGACAAGGGTATCGAAGACAGAGAGATGAGAAAGTCAAAGGCTGTGTTTACAAGAATATATATCATTTAATAAAGATCATTCATGATTAGGGCATAAAAACAAAAAACAAGAAAAAACTAACAAAAAATTCCCAATAGCTGTGTTTAGGAAAACGTGAGTAGGGAGAGTAGCTTGCCTGTGGTTACATAATCATGGAGAGGGATGTGAGTGGTAAGGCTATGAAAGAGAAATAGGAATATTAAAATAATTTTCTAAAATTGTTCAAGAATCAAGGTACTCGGAAATGTTATAGTAAAAATTTTGTGAATTAGGTAACTAGGAGATTTACCCAATATTCTTGTTCTCCAGAGCAGCACTGTCCAATAAACCTTTCTGCCATGATGGAAATGTTCTTCATGGATACCGTCCACTAGCTGCAAATACCTTCTGAGCACTCAAAATTTGTCTTACTCAATGGAGAACCTGAATTTTTAATTAATTGAATTATAATTAATTTTTAATTTTATGTAATTCTAATTGATTTTGTTATAGTTTAAATAGCCACAGTCACCAGTTGGTTGATTGAAATTATTCTAAGTGGTATCTATGAGTTCTGTTATGTGAGCTACACATTTAAAATGCATCATCGAATTAAATCAAAAGGACAAGTTCTACTGTCAAAAAAAAAACAAAACCAGGAGTTAAATATTCCTAAACAAAAGCATCCAAAGTTAGGAAGAAGGAGACTACCATTTCTTCAGTGCCTACTACCTGCCAGGCTAAGTGCTTGCATACTTGATCCATAGCCAGTAATATCCTTACAGACTGGACAAATAGAGGCTCTGGACCATATTCATATAGAAGAATTTTAAAGTTACTAATTGATTACCTATAAATATCAGTGATAAAATTTATAGAAATTTTGCAAATAAGGTAAAACACTTTTAGTTAATTAAATATAATGTATGAAGACTATTATTACCAACCAAGTAAGCCTCATTGTACTTACATCATAGTTTAAGAGATTTTGGAAAACAATGACAAAAATTTACTATTTACTCCTTGTATTTCAAAAATCAGTCACAATATTACTGCTCATTTTAAAAAAAAAATTCATAAGATTTTTGAAAGAAAAAAATTCAAAGGACATGTGAATGTCAAGTGAAATAAACATAAGTGTTTGTTATTCTAATAATTATGCATTATAGGCTACAAGTTTTAAAGCTTTGAAAAAAATCTAAACTGCAAATGTCCAGACATCCTTTCTCTAACATAAGACTAATTAATAATCACTCTTTCAAACTGCAGATGTTTTAGTTACATGTAACTCATATTGAAAGATTTTTATATGATTTGAAAGATGACAATTCTGTCATTATTAAGTGATAAGATGTTCTCATATTGATTGTGGTGATGCTTGACAACTCTGTAAACACACTAAAAATTATTTTAATTTAACACATCAAATGGGTGAATTGTATCATATAGGAATTACATCTCAATAAATCTGTATGAAGTAAATAGATAAGTCATATGAAGAAAAATACATTTATTATATTTTAGTAATTTATAAGTAAATTTCTTATTTATTCTAGATTATGTGGTATTTTACGTGATTGAGAGGTAAAGAAATTTTGCTTTTCCAGCATTTCTCAATATTTTTGTTGCTGGTTTTGTTTTATGCAATTTTTTATCCTTTCTTTCAGAAAAAAATTAACTGCTCTGAATATCAGCCTAAAATTTTCAGAATACCCACCAGTAATCGTACTTTACGAAGAATAGAGATTGCCTAGTTAGTGCACTTTAAAATGAAACATTTTCCACTAGATGGAACCAGTGTGCAAATAGCACTGCTCAGAATCTTTGCACTTCCTATGCAATAAAATCATTACATTACCATATTCTTTTCATTCACCTTGATTGGTCTGGGTAAGACAAAGAGAAATGTAAAATTAAGACAAGACACATTTTAGATTTGCTAAGCCCTAGGGTTAACATAGCCCACATTTTATAGGTGTGGAATGTAATAAAAGGAGTAATTATAACAATCTCATTTATGCTAAATCCAGAGTGACAACCCAGAATTCCTGACTCTTAGTTACCATCACACAACTAAACCGTATCATGGCAGGGGGAGTGGACACCATAGTCAAAGGGAACAAGAAAATTAATCTCTATTGTGCAATTAATTGTACACATATTATCTCATTTGATCCCTAAACTATTAGCTTCATATATTATCTCATATAATCATAACTATACAAGGATAAACTATTAACTCCGTGAGAAAAGGAGAGTGACTATTTCATTTAATACTATAGCTCTTGAGTATAGCACAGTACCCAACACACAGTAGACAGTCAAAAACATTTGTTGATTAAATAAATAGATGAATTCATTAACATTAGTGGCCAAACCGTTTAACACAATCTGACATTACTTTGCATTATATATCTACACCTAAGATTTCCACAGTAAGGGGGGGGGTGGGGAAAGCTCTTTGTGAATAGAGATCATGTCTTGCCTGTTCCCCATTATATATCTAGCTCCTGGCACAGAGCCTGGCACATAGTTGGTACACAATAAATATTTACCTGGGCTGGCCAGTTAGCTTAGTTGATTAGGGCACTGTGTTATAATACCAAAGCCAAGGGTTCAGATCCCTGTACCAGCAAGCCACCAAAAAATAAATATTTATCTGTTTGACTTCATAGCAACCCAGGGCTTAATAGCCTGGACTTGGACATTCAAGGAGCTCCTACTTCTGGTCCACTTTCAGATTTATTCCTTTCATTTCATTCCAATTCCACTGCTAACTCCAGGACTGTTTCTGGATTTCTGCTGGTTTTCTGCTGACCTCTCCCTCTAAGGCCTGCTAACAAGGAGAAGCTTTAAGTCGGTAGGCATTTCTCACATTGCTTGCACCCTACGATTTCTCCTAGTTGCACAGCTGAGCAGTCCACCGTTTCCGCCCTCAGACCCCAGGGGTATATAACCTTTGGCTACGTCTAACAAATGAGGCTGGAATTGGATGATCTCTAAGGCTCAAGAGCAAGAATCGTGCTAAATCAGTTTAGTGAAAATTCCCACCCTTGGTATCTGACCAACGTGATATGGTATCACCCTGGCCCACCTTCAGTAAGCATTCTGTTAAGTCAGTCTAGCAAAAATCCCCTTCACCCCTGATGTTTTTTGTTTGTTTGTTTTCATCTCTTCCTGATGTTTACTTTTAGTTATTTTCCATCCACTGACCCCCACCCTGCTCCTTGGTTATAAATCCCCACCTGTCCATATTAGAATCGAAATTGAGTCCAATCTCTCTCCTCTACTGCAAGACCCCATTGCCCTATACCTATCGCTATGGCCTCCCCTTCAATAGTCTTCCTTACCACCTCTAACAAGTGTCATGAATAATATTTTCTTTAACAATGAATGGCAAGTTTGGGGGAAGAATCCTTGGGCTCGGGGACCGGGCAAGGCCAAAGTCGCGAAAGCAGGTGCACCAGGCAGCGCTACTCTGGCAGCAGGAAACAGGGATTGCACAACTGATACCATATTTGGGTTCAGCGATTGGAGGCCCGGGCTGAGTCAGGGTCCCCCGCGGCGCCAGGGGGCGCTACAGGCGGCTCCCCGGAAGACAGCACCCTGCGCGGCGGGATAGCGTCTGGTGCCGGACTCTTCCGTTTCCGCAACCGCTAGGTGTGCAACCCCAAGCAAAGAGGACTGAGGCAGGCCCGGGCCTGGCTCCCGCTCCGGGGTGGAGCACCATGGACGAAGCTGGCATCTCTGCAAGCGGCGGAGGCTTCCGCCTGGGCGTGGACAGCCTGGATGAGCCGCCCAACAGCCGCATCTTCCTGGTGATCAGCAAGTACACGCCGGAGTCGGTGCTGAGGGAGCGCTTCTCGCCTTTCGGCGAGATTCAGGACATCTGGGTGGTGCGGGACAAACACACCAAGGAGTCCAAAGGTATCGCCTTCGTCAAGTTCGCCCGCAGCTCGCAGGCCTGCAGGGCCATGGAGGAGATGCACGGCCAGTGCCTCAGCCCTAACGACATCAAGCCCATCAAGGTGCGGGTGCCCGGTCGGGGTGGCCGCGGGGGCGGTGTCGGGGGGGGGAGTCTCGGGCGTCCCTTCACCTGTTGCGGTGCCAGGGTGAGGAAAGGGTAGACCGTCTGCTCCCAGGAGCTGGCCAAGAAGCACCTGGCATGGGCGGGGAGGGCGCTTTGAGGAGAGGATTCCCTCCCCCGAGGCTGCGCCGGGGCAATGGGAGCTGGGGGTGAGGAGAGGATGTTCGTCCGGGGGAGCCGTCGGGGCCGCCGCGGACACTGGTGACCTAGCAGCAGTGGCGAGGCCTCCTCGCACCCCCGCAGTCACTAACCCGCAACTCTTGAGTTCACGGCACAACTCGCCCTAGCCTGACCCTCCTCTCTCAGGTGCCCGGGTTTACCATACGTGAAAACGGATACCCCTGCTTTTCCTCTGGTAGATATGGGGCATGACAACTTGACAAGAGTACGTTAGACCGTAGCTCTCTGGTGTTGGGCTTTTCCCAGTACCAGACAAAAGTATGCGTGTATATATTGTTAAGTGCAGGTGACTAGAATGGCTGCTATTACATACTCACCACACTTTTGTTTAAATTATTATCATTATTACTATTATTACTATTATTGTCTCATCACACTTTTGTTTAAATTACTATTGTTGTTGTTGTTGTTATTTTTGGCAGCTGGGGGTATGGGGATCCGAACCCTTGACCTTGGTGTTATTAGCACCACGTGCTCCCAGTTGAGCCACTGGTCAGCCCCTAAAGTTAACTTTAAATAAGTCTTATTTGTGAAGATATTAATAGCGTACATCTGGGTTCTTGACCTTCTGTTACTGCCACTTTGAAAGACCAAAGTAAACTGCTTAAGAAGAGTCAATTCATTGTGATGGTAGTGTAGGTTTTGTGTTATGGATTATATGCTTCTTTTTATACACTTAGTTCACCTTGGTGATATTTACTTTAAGTTTCTACACTTAGTCATCTGTAAGATTAAGATGACACATGGCAAGAAAGGTCATTTTGAGGGTTATTTGACTTAATCTATCCTTTTAGCACAGTGCCTGGAACAGTTATCCCTAAATATATCCTTATTATTAATCAGTAGTAGCCAAGATGTCACTCCTTACTTGCTGTGACCTCAAATCAGGACCCAATTCCTGAGGAATCTGGCCATTGTTTAAATTTTACCCTTCACCTGTCCTATAGAAATAGTTGCTGTATATGTAATTCTGTTGGAGCTTTCCATGGACATTTTTTCTTTCTCCTCAATTTTTAAACTTTTTTTCCATTTACAGAAAATTGCAAAGGGTATTAATATGGACTTACGTAAATGAAAGACTCAGAGATCTTTCAGTCTTTGGAAGTCTTGCCTATACCTCCACCCACAAAAGAGGAGTCTGGGAATATACCCATTACACAGTAGACGGTAAACATTCCCCTCCTCCCACGTTCCCAACCCTCTGAAATGGGTCAGAACATGACATCAACAAAACTAATTGTAGGGCCACAGCATATACTAGATCAGAGGTTAGCAAACTTTTTCTGTAAAGGCCTGAATAGTAAATAATTTCAGACGTTGTGGGCCGCATACAGTCTCTGTCACGTATCCTTCTTTCTTTGTTTTTTAACAGCCCTTAAAAATGTAAAAACAGAGCAATGGGACCTCAGAGGAAAAAAAAAATGTAAAAACAATTCTTACACCATGAGGTATACCAAAAACAGGGAACTTTAGCTAACCCCTGCATTAAAGTGATCATTTTAATCTCTTTCCAATTATGACCTTAGCGGAGAGGGGTTTTATAAAATCACCACAGAGTATAACATCACCACAGAGTATAACATCACCACAGAACCCATATGAGCAACCCAAAAAGTGCCCCATATTTGAAACTTACGGACCGTCTTCCCTAAATAAATTCCTGCAAGAGAAATTAAAGTCCTAACATTGAAATGTACCCTCTCATTTAGCCACAGAAAAATTAAAATGCTTGCTCCCAAAAAGAATAAAAGTTTACAATTTTGTTTTTTACATTTTTGTCCACTCCGTTTCAGCCGGAAGGTTGTTTCACTACAGTGCCTAGCTAGACAGTCTAGGTTCACTTCAGCAGCTGCAGCCTGGGAAGTCTTCCCCTGGAATACAGTTGTTTTGTTTTGTTTCGTTTTTTTCAGTATTTCCAGTTAAATTAATTCACCTTCAGTTTTTCTCATGTACTTTGCTTTTACAAAGTTCCAAAGGATCTGCAAGACAGGAATATGACAGCATCAGGCCTGCTACCAGAAAAGATTGTTCAAGTAAAAGTTATTCTGTGACCAGTTGTATTATCTGGACGAAAGTGGTAAACCTAGAAAATAGAAGAGAAAAATCTTGACTTTAGCTTTGCAAGAATGCCTCTTATCCTAGAGCCTGTGAGCATTCATAGTCTATGAGGGTAAAAATCTGTTAGGAGAAATCTTCCATTTGGAGGTTATTATACATATGTTCTACATAGATAGTATCTCCTTTACCAGAGATTTGAAACATTTCAGTCTTCTTAAATTTAGAAACTTGTGATCATATGGCACTTCCAACCTCATCTTACCTGAGGCTTTTTTTTTTCTAGTATCTGCATATATTTAAAGCTTCCCTATTTGTGTTACCCTATTGACCATTCATTACTGGTACATCCACTAGAGTAACTTTCTTTTTTTTTTTTTTTTTTTTTTTTTTTGTCTTTTTCGTGACCGGCACTCAGCCAGTGAGTGCACCGGCTATTCCTATATAGGATCCGAACCCAGGGCGGCGGGAGCATCACTGCGCTCCCAGCGCCGCACTCTCCCAAGTGCGCCACAGGCTGGGCCCCCGTTTCTGTGTTATTCAGTGCTCTATTACTAAGAGTGCTTCGCATATAGTAAAGACTTACTGAAGGAATAAGTGGAAGTAGGCTTTATCTGGGGATACGTCTCCAGCTCTGTCTTGTAAGCAGAGTCATACAGGTGTAGGATGTTCATTATGTTCAGAGTGAACATAATGTCCTTCTTCTCATGGCTCCAGTGCTCTCTTTTTTCAATATTTATAAAATCTCATGGCTTCTTAGTTCTGTGTTCTTTTGGTTGCTGCTTCCTACTCCAGAATCTCATAAGTCCAGGATTTCTCATACATGAGTGATTTCCTTTAAAGGAGGAAAAAACAAAACCTCAAGGGCCCTTGTGTGTGTGGTGATGTAATTAATTTTATCACATTTCTTTAAGTTATAAAAAAGGAAATTAGCCATTAAGCTTCTTATAGCTGTATAAACAAATCCACAAACTTAATCAGAGATTTTAATATTCCTCTGGAATAATATAAAACCAAAAGAAATTTACAAATTAAATAAAAGCAATACTGCAAAGCAAATTAAATTCAAAGTAATAACCTAATATCACAGATAATTTTTCAATAAAACTAAATTGCCAATTTTAGAAAAATAGAACCTCAAATCTGGTCCTGTGCATTCTAAAATATGCATATCTAGACCTAGACCCAACTGTATCAATTAATGATTTTGAATGTGAATAGACTAAACACTCCACTTAAAAGGAAGAGATTGTAAAACAGGATTAAAAAAAAAAAAAAAAAAGACCCAACTAAATGCTGTTTACAAGAGACATGCTTTAAATAGAAAGAAAGTAAAAGGATAAAAATGCTGTTATGGTATCAAACAAAATGGATTTCAACACATGGAGTATTAACAAAGATAGGGTAATTTCATAAGAATAAAGGTATAAGTTAAAAAGAACATAACAATCTCATGTGTTTACACAGCCAATAATAAAACTTCAAAATACATGAAGCGTTCTTGATAGAACTAAAAGGAGAAAGATAAATTTATAATCACAGAGATTTTTACACTTTTTTTTCTTGATGTCTGATAGAACAAGTAGACAAAATCAGTAAAAATTTGTAACATGTCAATAACTATTAACCAATTATATAATTGACATTTATTGAACACTGTACCCAACAAGGGCAAAGTATACATTTATTTATTTATTTTATTTTTTTGCCAAGCCAAAGTGTTTATTCTTTTTTTTCTTGTATTGGTTATGAGTATTATATTCATGGGGTACAGAGCAAATTGTCACCACTCATGCCTAAGATTTGAAGGCCAGATCCATACTGGCAGCATGCCCATTACCACAAATTGTGATTATACTCTCTGTCCAAAAGTATACATTTTTTTTAAATGCAATGACAATCTTGATAAACAAAAATGCTAAAGTAGAAATACATTTGGAAAGAGCAACACAATTCAGAGGTCGACATTATCTCATATAAAAAGTCATTGCAATAAGGTTTGCTTTTGAAAAATAATTTTCATAACACTCCATCACATTGCATTTTAACCTAACAGGAATAGTACACACATGCAGACTTTCTCCAACTTAGGATGGTTTGAGTTAATGATTTTTCGAGTTTCCAATGGTGTAAAAGCAATATATATTCAGTAGAAACCATATTTAGGTTTCTGTTTTTCACTTTCAGTACAGTATTCGATAAATTACATGAGGTATTATAAAATAGGCTTGTGTTAGATGATTTTGCCCAACTGTAGGCTAATGTAAATGTTCCAAGCACGTTTAAGGTAGGCTAGGCTAAGCTATGATGTTCTGTAGGTTAGTTGTATTAAACATGTTTTCAGCTTACGACATAAGCATCTATAATTGTAAAGTACGTACATATACTTAAGGAATAGAAAAACAGTTGACGCTATTTTGGGGGTTTTGTTTGTTTCTTAGGTTTTCATTGCACAGTCCAGATCATCTGGAAGTCATCGAGATGTTGAAGATGAAGAACTTACAAGAATCTTTGTTATGATACCAAAGTCCTACACAGAAGAAGATCTACGGGAAAAATTTAAGGTACTTATGTTTTCTAATCAGCTAGCATATGTGATATCTCCTAATCCTATATAGGTTTTATGGTTACTAAATCTAAAGTGTTTTTTGAATTAGATCATTAGAGTGGTGGTGGAGAATTAAATAACTTTTTAGGTCATCAATCTCAATCTAGTCTTTAAATATTAAACCTAGAATAAATTAATTTTTTAAATTAAAGAATATATAAAAACTGGAAAATAGTAATGGTGGTGTTTCCATTTCCCTCCCCTCAACTTTATCATGAAAGTACAGACTGGGAAAAATGAAGTGTATAAAGCTCAGAGTTTTTTTTTTTTTTTTTTTTTTTTTTTTTTTTTTTTAAAAAAAGCTCAGAGTTTTAAGTAAGGTCACATACCTAGTAGATGGTGGAGCCAAGATTTAAATCCAAGCTCTCTGAGTCCAGAGCCTGTTCTTGGTCTTTAAAATTTCAAAGCACTCTATCATTCCCCTAGGTTGTCTATCATGTTGAGTTGAGTCAGGCAGGCCTGAGTGTGTGAACTGTATTATCTGGTATTCATTAGAGGCCTATGGTATTCTCACATTGTATTCATTCACAGAAAGTCTTAGTCTTTGAAGAATTTTGTTCTAAAATTGGGCCTCTGAAGGAAAAAAAATATATAGCTCGGAACTATAAATCATAGCAAATAAAATTTGAACATAATTTAAAATATTTTTAGCCATTGACTTTTATGTGCAGTGATAAACTCTCACAAAAATTATTGAAAAGCAATTTTAAAATTGCTTTGAGTTGTACTTTTTTATCTTTTTTATTACTAATCCTCCCAATGCTATGAATTGGGTGGGCAACAAGCAAGAAAGAAAAGCAACAAGCAGTAAAAAGTAATTTTCAAATTTCCTGTGTCAGGAAATTTGAGAGTTCAATTAAGAGTTCAATATAATACTTCAAAAATACCAAGTATCAAAAATATATATACTATACTTTCTCCAATAATAAGAAAAAAGTTCTTCACCTTATATAAATTTTATCTTTTTCGGAGTGAACAAATGTGACATTTTAATCTAAATGCATGGTAATTAAATTGCTAATAGGTTACATGAGAATTTTATAAAATAAATAACAAATACCAAAAATCTATATTCATATTCCAACATCAAAAGTAAGCATTACTGCGTATTTCTCATATAGAATATTAACTTTCTGAGTGAATCAGTGTATTTTAGAGAGATACTTTGAGAGACTTTCCTTCAGAAGAATACATAATCATTTATGCTTCTGTTAGAAGACAGACAAATAATTATAGCTAATGTTTATTGAGTGTTTAGTATGCCCCGAGCCCTTTATAAGCACTAAACTTGAATTGATTCATTTAACCCTTAAGACAACCCTATGAGGTAGGCACTGCTATTAGCCCTATTTAAAAGATAGGCAAAGAGAGGATCAGTAAACTGCCTGATTAATAAATGGCTAAGCTAGGATTTGAATTTAGAAAGTTCAATTTTAGAGCCCCTGCTTCTAACCACTACTGAGCAAGACTTTGGAGCTGTCTAAACATGTATAAATTCATACTTTCTGTCCATGATTTAGTCTTTCTGTGACTTTGGCAGGTTATTTGATTTCTCTAGACCCAGATTTCTTGTCTGTGAAATAAGCAGTATAAAATATTTATATATCCTTGAAGGTTTTCTTTGCTTGCATTCAAAAGGCACAAATAAACATAAGTTTTAAGTTCTGAAATAATCTATTCAATTATTTTAAGTTCCCTAAGAGCATTTCTTTTAATTCTCATAGGTGTATGGAGATATCAAGTATTGCACCATTACTAAGAATAAAGTCACTGGAGAAAGTAAAGGTTTGGGTTATGTACGATACTTTAAACCATCACAAGCTGCCCAAGCAATAGAAAATTGTGATCGAAGTAAGGATGTGTTTGTGTTTAACATTGTTGAAGATTTTTATTTTAATTTTTAATTATTCTAAAAACTGAATCTAATACTTTTTTTTTCTAATAAGTAAATATTTAGTCCAAGGATGAAAAACCTATTGGGACTGTGATTAAGCATTAATTGAAGCACTATCTTGCACAGAAATATAATTAGCTATATTAGATAGTAAGTGAAGTGCATATTTTGGTTATTTGTCTAGATTATTTTTTTTCTTCTTTAACTGTTTTAGAATTTTAAGTATTAAAAAACTGACTTGCCCTTGCAGGTTCTTTTAAATATTTGTTCTTTATATTTGTTCATATTTGACATAAACCATAAATAGAATTAAGTATACAAATAAGCATATAGGTTAAGGATAGGATTTATTTAATTCCAGGTAATTAAATATAGATAGGATTAATTTCAAGCTACAGTTACTGACATTAATTAGATCTTCTACTGTTGCTGTATACATAATGAAGAGTAAGAATTTTAAAGGAGCCAAGGACAGTCTTCTTTGTTGTCATACTTCTAGTTATATTGGCCTTTAGATATGAGATGTGAGTTTCAGGATATTATAAAAATCTATACATACTGGAAAGAATTATTGTTAATCAGTAGAATTCTTGGATACCCCTAAGGTACAAACCAAAATTTTCTTGGATCCTTCTAAATTTCGCATTCAGCTAGCGTTAATTGAGTATCTATGGTATACTCATTAATATGCTGAGTAGAGGGATATAAATGAAATATATGGTAGCCCTGGCATTTAAGGAATTTATAAATTTATAGCTATACTGGGTAGCCAAGATCTAATAGGCAAAAAATAAAAAATAATAGAAGATTTAAAAAAAAAAAAAAAAGATGCGGTAAGGAGATCTTTACCCTTGACTTGGTGTTGTCAGCACAACGCTCCCCCAAGTGAGCTAACCAGCCATCCCTATATAGGGATCCGAACCCATGGCCTTGGTGTTATCAGCACCACACTCTCCCAAGTGAGCCACGGGCTGGCCCTTTGAAGGCTTTTGAAAGCAAGAAGTATGTCTTTTTCTTTTTCTTTTTTTTTTTTTTTTTGGTGGCTGGCTGGCTGGCTGGTATGGCAATCCAAACCCTTGACCTTGGTGTTATCAGCACCGCACTCTAACCAACCAACTGGGCTAACTGGCAAGAACTATATCTTATTTGTCTGTCACCCCAAGTATCTAGTACAGTAATAGGCCCTCAATAAAGATTTACTGAAATCTCTATCAAAGTTACTGTCAGTTATAGTAGACTCAATAAGAGTTTGCCAAATGAAAAAAAAATTCGAAAGTGTGTGGTATAGTCTATCACTGTGAAAAATCAAGTGTGCTGAATGAGCAGAGAACATATCCAGAGGAGGTAGGACTTGTGCTTGGTGTAGAGAAAGCAGGACAGAAGGTGAGAGCAGTGTTAGGAGAGGCACAGAGCCAGGAATAAACATGTCTTATGCTTAATGATATGAGACAACTGTCTGAATAAAGCACAATATTCCTCTTGAGAAATTATGAACAAAGTTAACCAGGAACATATGGGAGGTTATGAAGACCCCAATCCATGTTAGGATTCCCTCGTAGATTGTTTAAAAAGAGTAAAATAACAACTTTTAGAAGAGTTGATCTAACCACAGAATTAAGGATTGATTTCCAAAGAAAGAATTCCAACTGACTGGTTTTATCCTTTTTAAAGTCATTGAATAATATGATGAAAGCTATAAGCCCTTGAAATATGCTCATGTATACATATATGCATAAGCAATTTGTTTACAGTTTCAGAGGGTTCGTGGAAGCTTATCACCTTTTGAAGCTCATCTGTAGGCTCCTAGTTAAGAACCCTTGATCCAGAAGAAAGGAGACCAGTTAAAGGGCTTTTGTAATTAATTGAAGGGAATCTAAGTTAAAAACAGAGGCAGGAAGTTAGAGTAAAACATAACGTATTCTAAGTATATTTCAAAGGAATAATCTTGGTGACAGTATAAATGTGAAAAAGGCCTTTAGGCTTTTGGTGTTGAGGAGGCTGAGTAAATGAATGATGATGTCATCTTTTGTCTGGCTACTGAGAGGCTAATGTCGCGAATCCTGCTCACAGCGCCAATTGTCCAGTTCTTAATCCTGTTCGTGACGCCAGTTGTAAAGCTAGGCGACCACGCCAGTTCTTGGGCTCTTTTACCTGCCGGTAATCCTGCACCAACTGGGCCGATTGTTGAGCTAAGGCTGGGTCTGGAGCTCACAGATGCCTCAAGCCCATTCACAGACTGGGTCACAAACTCTTCACATGCCAGGCTGGGTCACCAGACCCCTTCACACAGGTCTATGAGCTAGGTAACTGGCCAAAAGGTTCTGGGAAGCCGTAGGTTGGAAAGCATGGTTGCCTAGGGTGGACGCCCGAGGCCAACGCCCACCCTTCTGCCTCACCAACTCTCTCTCTCTAGTCTCTCTCTCTCTAGAACACAAGAATAGCAATAAAACTAAAAAGATACATTGGTGCACATGTGCACTAACTCCAAACACACACAATTTGCTTACAAAGGATGCTGAACCACACCCAACTGGACCCGAGGCGAGGGCCCTGACCAAACTATTCTGTTTTCCCAAAATCCGTGGTAGGGGGAGATTGGAGTAGATAGCATAGAATTGCTGATCTTTTGTATCTATATTGACCCATAATTTGTGATTGAACAGAAAAAAACTGTTTCTCATTTACATTTTGCCATATTCCAGAAAGCAAAGAAGTAGGTCTGGTAGAGATTCCTATTGTGTAGATTTTGCTTTGTACAATTATATTTATAAAGCTAAGTCAGGCACTAACAATTAAATATATCTGCAGGTATGTTAAATTTGCTGCGAAGCTTGGAATTCTTTTTTCTTTTTTAGGTTTTAGGGCAATCTTGGCTGAACCTAAAAATAAAGTGTCTGAATCCTCGGAACAAGATTATTATGGTAATCTGAGGCAAGAGGCTTTGGGACATGAACCTAGAGTAAATATGTTTCCATTTGGTAAGTTAGCTACCTTTAATAGAATATGTAGTATATGCAATCTAATTTGTATTTTTTAAAATATTCTTTTATCAGCAGACTAAATCTTACCTAATGAATAAAATTCTTAAGTTTAGTTGCTTTTTTTCCTAAAACTTTTTTTCCTAAAATGTTGGTTGACTCCTAATGTCTTTAAGGTTTAACGCTTATTTTGTTTAACTTATTTCCAGTTATAGTTTTCTCTGGTTAGTTATGCATTATCTACATATTAAACTATGTCATTGCCACTTTGGGTAGTTTCTCCCTCTACGTAGCTGACCCAAAGATACAGAAGACATATACAGATATCCCCTTAGTATGAGTCCTAAAATTTTGTCCCCAAATTACTGCTGCTTAGGGCTATAGAAAGAGAAATGACAAATGTAGAAGCTAGAAAAAGGAGAAAATGAGTGATGAAAGTAAGCCCTGTTAATCTTACTTGGCATAAACTTTCAAGTAAAATATTTGCCATATTTTTCAGTTTTGCATACTACACTTAATCCTGTGAAATTAGACTATGCATTTCTGCTTATATTTCTGCATTGAAGGTAGGAGAGTGGGGAGAGTTGTCTGTTTTCTTGTCATTGGTCCTTTCTGATAGTGCCGATGACTGAAAGTGTATTACAAAATACAGTGCCTTTTTATTACAGTGGAATTTTTATTTTCTAATATCTAAAATGTTACATGAAGAGAAAACTGTGTTAAGTGAAATAAGCCAGGCACAGAAAGAGAAATACTGCATGTCTTCACTTATACGTGGGAGCTAAAAAAAAAAAAAAAAACCCAAATAATCAAAAACAAAAATAAAAAAATGTTAAATGAATTCTAGAATGTATGGAAATTTAATGATTTACTTTTTTTTAATATTGTGGGAGAACAACCATCTGAATTTTCAAATTTTGACAAGAGTGACAGCAGAGGACAGGAAGCTATCTCCAAACGTTTGTCTGTTGTATCAAGAGTTCCTTTCACTGAAGAACAGCTTTTCAGCATTTTTGATATAGTACCAGGATTGGAATATTGTGAAGTTCAACGGGATCCTTATTCAAATTATGGTAAAATAATGTCTATACTGTTTTTAAATATGCTGCATTTTGTTTAAATGGCTCTTCTCCAGTGTCACTTTTATGTCTGTTACTATTTGTGTGATAGGAGTTTTATATTTGGTTTTTTTCTACTTTGGACTTTAAGATACAGTGATATCTTAGTAAGCAAACCCCTGGGAGTCTATCTCTTTAATACAAAGTCATTCACTTCAAAAAAATGTTTTAACTTCCACAAAATAGAGCTTTCTCTGTTTCCAGTATACAACAAATATACCTCAGGATAGGGTCTGTGTTTGTCTGTGCTCTTTTGATTAATACTAGACAAAGTTATAAAACTCTCAAAGTTTTCTCCTCATTCATCCCTAAGTCTCTTTACTTAAACTTATACCCCTGAATGAAACTCTCTCACTTTATGTCAAGCATTTAAATGTCCTCCTTCTCTCTCTACTTTTTCCAGTTCTCAATAGAAGTGAGGCTCTAATATCAGCCATTTGAACTTGTTAACTAGTTAGTTGTCTAAACCCATTATCTAGAGTTAGCTCTTTAATAGAGGCATTGTGGCATAATGGAAAAAGTTAGGCATTCCATTTTGCCACAGCTCATGTGGGATTTGCCAGACTCAGGTGCAAATCCCAGCAGTGGCATGTAGTTTTGAGATCTTGACAAATTGTTTAAATTCTCTGAGCCTTTCTTTTCTTATCTGTAAGATGGAATTATTAATATCTTTTTTTGCCAGGGTTTGGTAAGAGTTAGAAATAATATATGTAAAATAACCTAATCCAAGTCATGGTACATAATAGGCACTAAGTAAATCTGAGGGGTTTTTGTTTGTTTTTTAAAGAATTGGAAGTGAGAGGTGGTATAGAGAAATCATACTTGGCATCTCTTCCAGTACTGTAGGTTTACCTGGTTTAGTTCTTTTACAGTGACATTGGTGTTGAAGGGAAATTGGGAAGTGAGTGTAGACTTATTGGCCAACAGATCTGAAGTGCTTTACGCAGACACCCACACATACTCACTAACTCACTATTACCCTGACCAGCATTGGTCTTTTTGCAGAACTATCCATCTGAACCTACTTTGGGCTATCTCCAACCTTAATCGAATCTTATGCTATCGTTCTCTGTTCTAAGACTCTTAGGCACACATTTTGGTTTTTTTGGCACATTTGTTATGTTCATATGTAATTCTCTTTGTTTTGTGTTTTCCTTCCCTTTTATCTGGTATGTTGACATACATTTGTTCCTATATCTTCTATATTGTTTCTCAGTTGGATGTGTCTGATAAATGTATATCATTAGAACAACATTTTTTTTTTTTAACAACCGAATAACTTTATTAAGACCTGTATAAACACTATTTCCAAAGTCCAGCAAGCAGTAAAATCTTAGCAAGATAACAATGCCACCATCACCACCAACTGCTGACGTTTATGGAGTACATACTATATCTTAATCATTTTTTTAACCTCGTTACATTTACTATTTTAAAATCCTCATTGCAGCCATGCAAACTAGATATTGTGATAATCATTTTTTGCGGGCAAAGACACTAAGACACAGAGTAATGGGATTGCTTACCCAACGTCAGTACATAGGTTGTGTTGGGGGAAAGTTCAGAGTGAACACAAAGCAAAACTGCCACTTCAGAACAAAGAATATATATTTTCATAGCCCTTTTCCATAGTGACTGTTGTTACCCTAAAGTCTGTTGATGATTTAGGAAGAAAAGATTCCATAGTCAAATAAATTTAGGGAACATACCCTTTTATATTGGTTCTTGGAAGATCACAGCATATTGGCATACCAAGACTTATCTTTCCAATTCATAGTTTTTTGTTTGTTTGTTTGTTTTTTAAATTTTAGAACAACATTTTATTAATAGAGGTGTTATATAGTTAGAATCCTATTTGAATTCATTTTATATGGTCATTTGATTTCTATGTTTTAATTTGATTAAAATATTTGATGATTGGGTTTAGAAAGGAACATAAAATTATAACAGTGTTTTTCTTCAAAATGGGTTATATTATAAATATATCATAAAAACCTTTTGGTGTATCACAAACTCCTGGGCTCTATTTAAAGACTCCAGAACCCTTGATTGTCCCTTTCTTTAGCATCACCTTCCTGAATTGAAACCGGTCCCCTTAGCTGGGATCTTGCCAAAGGAATATGAAATATGTGACTTCTGATTTGAGACCCTGTGTTCCCTTCCTTTAGATTTTCATTCATGTCACTTTTTCTCTGTTCACTGCTGCAGCTAGCCAAGATGAGTATTATTTTTTTCATATATCACTTCTCATTTTATTTCCTACCTGGTACAATAGGGAAATTTTTTAAATTTTAAAGGTTTCAAAGAATAAAAATCAGGTTTTTAAGTATATCAGTATATAAGAAAAGTCAATATCCTAAAATTAAATTTTATTAGACACATGTATGTTAATACTCCATTTTCCTTAAAATGTCATGTTCATATTTTTACCAAAATCTGATTTATGCTTTGTTTTCTAGGAATACAGCTGTTGCACACATTTATAACAGAACTTTGTTTTCTGATATATTTTGATTCTGTTTGCTAGTTTTGTGTTTTAGGGTTATACAAGACTACTTCAAAAAGCTCATGGAAACATAGAAGTGAAAGATAGTATGAATCTTTCCATGTACTTCTGAAGACCTCTCATATATTATTTCATTTTTGAGACACATTGTAACATAGGTAGTGAACACTCAATCTGCTTTCTTTTTCATTTCTGTGTATCTCTGTTTTAGGTCATGGAGTGGTTCAGTATTTTAATGTAGCATCAGCAATTTATGCAAAATACAAGTTACATGGATTTCAGTACCCTCCTGGGAATCGGATAGGTGTTTCCTTCATTGATGATGGAAGTAATGCAACAGAGTAAGTACCATTGCAGGAGTGTCTAAAGCCAAGCTTTGAGTGTACATGATTATGAGTTGAAGAATTAATATAGAAAACAATTGACCCCTCAGGTGAGGAAATCACACAAAACAGATTACTGGTAAGAGACTAAGTATTTCTAGTTTTCTGTAAATTATCAGTTATTGTCTCCAGTCTCCTTAGAAAAATGGCAACGCAGATGGTAGCTGCACAGCTTGCATCAATGGTGTGGAATAACCCAAGTCAGCAGCAATTTCTGGTAAGTAGGTAAGAATTTAACCTTTATAATACATCAGTAATGTATAAAATAAATGTGACCTTTGTGTTATTACCAATGTAAGAAATTTTCAGAGCTATAGTAGAAGACTACGTAGGCGCCATGATACACATCAGTCTTTAGCTCTTGCTGAAAAATCCCTAAAGTGCAGTTTTTCTTTTTCTTATTTTGTACGTAATTCTTGAACAGCAATTTGGAGGAAATTCTGGATCACAGTTGTCTCAAATCCAGACAGATGTTGTACTTCCGTCATGCAAAAAAAAAGCCCCTCCTGAAACTCCTGTGAAAGAAAGACTTTTTATCGTGTTTAATCCTCATCCTTTACCTTTAGATGTATTAGAGGATATATTCTGGTAAGATTTCAATTCTACAAAGTTACATTTTTTAGTATTTATTTAAAACTAGTAATTTAAGCATGCTCACAATCTTGGAACTCCTGTGTTCAATACCTATCAGGTAAGATTTGTTCTGCAGTTTTAAAAACTCCTTATTTGTATTTTTCAATTTATGATCATTTCCTTCTCTTTTTCGTCAGTTACACATCCTAAGTTTCCACACAGAATTTTCTGTTATTTTTCTTTGAATACATAAAACACATAGGATTGTTTTGAAAAGTTGCATGCATAGAATGGATGCTTTATTTTTCTCTTGATGGAAGATATATCTGTATAGACCTGTCCACTAGAATTTTTTTCACATATTTTTTCCTTTAGAGTTTCAGTTCAACTGAACAATATTTACTAATCATCTTCTATTTTGTCAGTGCAGTGTTGGGCATCCTTAGGATTATGCAATCACATTGGATAAACAATTACTTGATTATAGGGAAGAATGTATAATAAAGTGTAAAAAAAGGGAGGGTTTTCATGTATATTTGTGTTTTTATCTCCTTCATTGGCTTTTTCTTTTTCACTTTTTTTTCTTGTTTGCCTTAAAAGAATATTAGTGAATTAAACAGATAGATAGGAATCTTGTTAAAGAGCTACACAAAATATCAGGGATGTGGTCCAAGTATTTTGACCTTTATTTAACTGATTCATTAGGTTTTTTTCTAGAACCTCTCCTCAGTGCCAGGGAAGTGCTGTGCTAAGTGCAAGAGATGTTACATAAACAAAATGTTATATTATAGAAACAACAGAGCTAATCTCATGTAAGAGGCAGACAAGTAAATAGGAAATTAAACCTAGTGAGATTGCTGCTGTAATAAGGAGTGTGTGAAATACATACTAGGGCCTACCTTAGAAACTCTGAGAAAGCTTCTTGAATAAAGCAAGGTGTATGTGGGGACCTAAAAGATAAAAAGAATTTTGCTAGCCAAGGAAGCAAGCTGGGGGAGGAGATGGTTACTCCTACCAGATGGAATGTGAAAGGAGGTCATTAGAATATGGACTTTGAGAGATTGTGAGAGAAGATGAAGCTAAAGAGGCCAAGGACCATGTCAAAAAAGGCCCGAAGCTCGAGGATAAGGACTGGATAAGCTTCCAGTCCTTATCCTGGAAGCAATGGGGAGCTGCCAAGGGGATTTTTAGGGAGTAAGTGATCATATTTGTGTTTTAGACAGGTCACTCAGGAGACAAGGTGGAGAATGGATTGGAGGGTGATAAGCCCAGGGGTCAAGGAGAATAGTGAAAAAGGTGTTAGAGTAATCTAAGGAAGAGATAAAGATGATCAGGATAAGGAAAGAGACCTGAGTGAGAATAAAGAGAAATTGACTGATTCAGATGTTTAAGATTGACATGAATTGGATGTTGGTTATGGGAGGAAGAGTGAACAAGTAGTCAAGAATGGGCCCAAGTTTGAGACCTGAGCAGCTATATTTATCAATTTCAGTAGATATTTTTACTTTGTTTCAGTCGTTTTGGTAACCTGATCGAAGTTTACCTTGTGTCAGGAAAAAACGTGGGCTATGCCAAGTATGCAGATAGAATAAGTGCTAATGATGCCATTGCTACTTTACATGAAAAGATTCTGAATGGGGTTAGACTTAAAGTGATGCTGGCAGATTCCCCAAGAGAAGAATCTAACAAACGGCAGAGAACTTACTGATTCTTGAGGTAAGTGCTTTTTAATATGAATTTCAAAAAACACCATATAGTATAGCAAGAGGAGTATGTCTGAGTATCCTAACTACGGACTGTTCTTTTTATGGATTGAGAAGTTGCCATTTAAAAGCACTCTGGCTTAAAACTGATAATAAATCAAGCCAAAATTTTTATAATCTATTTTTTAAACTTTATTTAAACTTAAAAAAATGGTTTTGACATTTACTGGAAGAATGTTTTTGCCCTCCTATAAAATAAAATCAGATTTCAATTTAGAAAATCAAATAATTGTTTTTTGTTTGTGAACATCTTAGATTTTAAGAATTGGATTTTACTGTATGTGTACATAAACTTTAAAATTGAAATACTTCTAATTTTTAACCTGAGGAATTGGTATCTGGAGTTAGGAATTAAGGTAATTTATAACAGTCTTTATAAAGAATGTTTTGACTTCTCACTAATGAAATGCCTAAGAAGTATCATCAAATAATATATCTTTCTTGGACCTTTTGAGCCTAAATGTTGGTGTTTTTCTGGACTTACCTTTGTGAGTTTGTGCATTAAAACTACACATTCAGAAAATATTCTCATGTGCATATATGTATTTTTTAAAAACCTGACAATTTACTGAAAACTCTTATTTGTTATAAATAATGATACTTGCAGCCATATGAATTCCTTCTCCTTTTTATTAGTTTTCAAAAACTAAACTTCAGTTTCTTTTTCTGTGACAGTTTATATCTCTCTGGTTTGGGGGAACAATCTTTAAACTTTTTATTCTGTAAATGAATTCTGAGTTTCAGGGGAAGCTGAGTTTCCTTGTTCTCACATACACTAGCTTCACAAGTCTACTACAGGTCAAATGGTAGTAGTTGGCAAGCAAGCGTTTTGAATTCAGTTTGAAGTTACTGGCTTGAAACCATTTCTTTTTTTTCACTTAAAGTTTTCTTTCTGATCAATTATGCAAGCTAGCAAATATCAATATGAACTGTCTCGGGCCTTACTGCTGTTGACCCTTCCTCTCATATAGCAAGTGAAGTGATTAGTTTCTCCTTCATAGAAGGCAGCTGGCAAAAGAAAGTATCCATTGGGCCCATTGGATAATAGTCCTTATTTTGGGATGTTTTATTTAATGACAAAAACCACTCTCATTGTGCCATACATTGTTAGCAGTTTAACCCTAGAAATATTTAATTGCCAATGAAAAAGAATTAGCAAGCAGTTTTTCCTGTTTATAAATAAAATGTTAAGAACTGAATTCTGTTAAGAAAACCTATCCTCTCAAATAGCATTCAAAAATATTCTTGTCTGTGGCTATTTCAAATGTATAGTTAACAGTTCATCTTTGCTTCTGTTCAATGAATCTTTGTCCTTAAAAAAGACAATAGCAACTGGCTGGGAAGGAGTATAAAGACTTCTTTATATGGAGAATTATGTAAATTACTCTTATGGTTGAACCTTTCCTAATGATGATTTGCATATTAAAGAGAATATTGAACTTAAAATTGGAAAATCTTGGTTGGAATTCCAGCTCTGACCCTTAACTGTGATTGGGCAAGTCTCTTCACCTTTTTGAGGCCCAGTTTTTTTCAAGGGTCATTGAGAGACAGTGAATCAGCAAAATTCTTTTTTAAATTAAAACAAAAATGCAAGTGTGAGCAAAAAAACTCTTGGCATTTGTGGTTCAGTGAAATCTTTGAGACATCATATCTTCCAAAACAATGACATTTGAATGAACAGAAACTAAAAGTTTAATGATACAAAACTACCTCATGGCCAGCTGGTACGTTATAAGCTTTTATAATGCCACATTTTTCCCTTAAAAGTGATATACATTCATCCAATTTCCTACATTAGAGGAATTGCATATTCTTTAGCATTCTTTTGCATATTCTTTAGCATGGCTAGTCATAAAAATATAAATCTATCAATTTCCCTTTATTGAACTGTTATACATATTCAGGGCAAAGATGAAGTAGGGTCAGATTAGTCGAAAATGGTTATTTGGGTAGGATATAATTAGCTACACTGGTTTTGAATGTCTTCTTATTGCAGCATGGCTTTTGAATTTATTTTTGCTGAAGATCTATTTACCATGGATCCATGAGATTCTAATTTGTTGGTGCATTAAATAAATATATTATTTTATTTTAAGGTTTGATAATAGAATGAAAGACTTTCCCAAATTTTACCTGATTGTGACAGTTGCAGGGTTTTCTGTGGGGGGTGTATGTACTTTTTGTTTGTTTCTTTAATTTTATGAGGTCCCAAACACCTTATGAAGGGTAGTTCCTTTTATCTCTGAGGAATGAGCCTGTGATTAAGTGAGCCATACCTATGAAATAGGAGAAGAAACTCGTCTAAGAATAAAACTTTGAAAGTGGTTGAGTTCTATTTTGAGATGAGTCTGATGTGTTAAATGTATTTGTCTTTCTAATTGAGGAAAATGAAAATGTTAGTATTTCAGAGCATCTGATTTTGTGTTAATTCACAGCATTTTTCCTTTAGAAATTCAGTACCTGCTTTCATCATCCTTCTGAGTAAGTTTGACTTCGTTTATTTGGGGGCATCTGTGAATAAGCAGATAACATTTGTTATATTGAAATAAAGGAGTAATTCCTAACATTTTAGGAATACTATATACAATAGTTATATCCTTTCAGATGATGATTTTCATACTTGTCTTGTGTTCTTTCTACAGAACAAAGACTAAATAATGACGTAATCCTCAGCTGACTGACTGAAAATGTGACTGGACGCACCCCCTGTGGACAGTTGACAGCTTTTTTTTTCATATACCTGATAGTCTGTGCACAACATTGTTTTGTCTGGGAAGCAGGGATTGCTGACATGTATTTTTGAATCCATACGTTAATGCTAAAACTAATATAGTAGTTGTTTCTTAGAGCAATTTGTTGTTATGTGTGGCAGAAATAAAGTCTCTTTGCTTAACTAAATCATGACTTATTTATGTGAAAGATGAGAATAAAAAAATTTAATAGACAGTATTTAGAATTTAACGAAATGACATATTTCATTGATTTTGAGATGCACATTTTTTTTACATTTTAACACCTCTGAAAGTGGAAACATCTTGATACCAATTATGTGCCATAGTGTAATTAACAACATTTTTTTCTTCCTTAATGAAACAAAATAAAGGTGCTTTTTTAAATGACTTGCATCTTAGACTCAATAAAATATGGTAATTGCTACTCAGTCTATACATGAGGATCAACTACTTACACTTACTCTAAGGGCGAGAGCCAAAAGACATATCATTAGAAATATTTTTATACTGTATTTTTATAGTTATACCAAAATTTATTGCTAATTTTGTAAGGACCTTTTAAGATTATTAAGCAACAGGGATAAAAAAATTAAAAATAAGTTATTGTTGATAATCAGTTTAAATATCAGTGGCATTGGAAAGGTGGACATTTTTCCCCTTATAAATACAGGAATATAGTGGTCACCCCAGAAATATGACATATAAGCAATTTCCAAAACAGACTATGATAGAGGTATAGTCGTTTTGAAGTTAAAGATTAAAAATTAGAGGCTGCCGCTCACTCGGTAGAGTGCGGTGCTGATAACACCAAGGCCACGGATTCGGATCCTATATAGGGATGGCCAGTTTGCTCACTGGCTGAGCATGGTGCTGACAACACCAAGCCAAGGGTTGAGATCCCCTTACCGGCCATCTTTTTAAAAAAAAAAAAAAAATTAGGAAACTACTCTGAATTTTGAAAATCCAAAAAATCATTTTTATCAGCTCTTGAGGTGAATAATGTGTATCGAAAAAGTATATCTAAATCAAAAACTTGGAAGCTTGAAAAAGTATTATAAATGGTATATGGATTTAAAACATCACTTAATTACCTCCTCATTATGCTTCTCACATCCTGAGTTAAAATAAAAACAGTGAAAAATTAAATTTGGTGGGTATAATAGAGTATTTCGTACTTGGACATCTCTCCGTTGAAAAATTAAAATACTTTTTTTGAATAAGTAATTTCAGTAAACTTAGATAAGAAAATTCCCAGTCTTATCTTTCCAGGCAGACATTGAGCAAAAACTGAACCAAGCATCTTTCTGTGAGCCAGAGAAAGAAAAAGAAAGCAAATACTCTCTTTAGAAATGAAAAACCTAAGTGAGGAGAGTTAGGGGTTAATTACCAACAGATAGACTTATTCATTCTAAACTCATTTACTGCACACACAATTCAGTTTTCACAGATTGGAATTAAATTGTGCCTAACAGGTTATCTGGCTCTAGCACCCAAGTAATGCTTGGATATCCTCAAAAATATTCTTGCCAGATGGTTAATCTAAACAGTGTAAAAGTAATGCTTTTAGTTATAGAAAGGGCACTCCCTAACTCCCACCTGAGTCCACTGCATCTTTGGTTAATTCTCATAATTGAGATAAAATCTGATTCTCTACAATTTCTACCTGTTAGTCTTTAAGTTTTTCACTGGGCCATATAGAATTTGAATCTCTCACATGGTAGCTATTAAGTACCTTCCTGCCCTCCAAATTTTCTGTTCAGATTAAAATCCCTGTTTCTCCCTTCTGTGTTTAAGGTCAGGCAGCCAGTCCCATCAAGCAAGAGTGGTATCAGTACGATGCTTCATCTAGGTCCTTCATATAAATTCTAAAGAGACTTGTATTATACTTCTCTGTCCACAAAACACTTATTTGCTTTTTCAGTGTAACCTTCTGTTTTGCTTTCTTTCTCAGTTGTATGTTTCAGTGAACAATGCTTGCTTTGGCTTCAATGTGCATTTCATCTTAATCCTGTCAATTATTTAAAATCCTGGTTTTCTATCTCTTGCAGTTGTTTGATCCGTAAAACTTTATTTTTAAAAGCCAGAATGTGACATTTTTCTTTAAATAAGGAAATTTTAGACCCTAAGAAATAGCATTTAGTAATCTAGTGCTTATGTCTTCACCTACATATTTACTTCTCACATGTACTTTAGGTATAAGAACACGATACACATATGAATATTTAGATTCTTAACAAATGTCAGTTATTAAAACTGTCAACATACAGGGATTTTATTAGTATATATTTTTTAATTAAATTTAAAAATGATAATACAGGTCAATAAACTTATTTTTCAGTAATAAATGGCATTTAAAATAAAGCCTGATCAAAGCTTTACTGTAAATTCATTTACTCAAGTTTTATGTGATAGATTACAGGCACTGAAAGCAACTATTAAATTTGCTGCTTCTTGAGTATCATGTTCCAAACTATGTTTCTTGAAATACTAGAAAGAAATTTTCATGGTCAAGTACGTGTAGAAAATGTTTGGTATTAGTTCCACGGGTTTCATCCCACCACAGATAAAAAGTTAATGAAAAACACCCGGAAAGTATTACTCTAAAATTTTAGCTTTCTTTGGATATTCTATTTTAGTTGGGATCCTGCTCAGTATTAATGAACCCATGGAAATAGAAATAATGGATTTTACCACTAGGTGGTGATAAATACTGCCGCTTAAAAACAGTGAAGCACAGCATTCCAATGTTATTTAAGGCACTAAGACTGAAACAATGGGATTCTCTATTGCCTAAACAGTGGTTTAACTTTGGTGTCTACAAGAATCACCTTGAGTGTTTATTTAAAATACAAGTATACTGATTCTGCAGGTTTGGGGTGGATTTTTCAACATGCTCACTAAGTGATTCTGATAGGGTGGCTAGTGATATTCACTTTGCAGTATACTGGCCTAAAGAGATTTCATATGTTGGATCTTAGGTTAGACTGTTGTAAAAGTAAGACCCTGAGAAGTTGTTTCCAAGTCTTTTTACATGGGCATTTTTTAGGATTAAGTATCTGCTTTTAATACCAGTAAGTATAAATTGCATTAAAAAATTAAAAAACACATTAGTCTTATAAATAATAAAATGACAGGGCAGCTTTTTCATGTCAGTAAATATATTTTTTAGTAGTAGTAAATATTTTTTGATGTTTGTGAATCCTCTTGTAAAATGAATGCTTTTTTTTTTTGGTGTACCCAAAAACCTGTTGATCTGTAGGTGAACTTTACTGTTCAGTTAACTTTAATAAATACCTGAAACTAAAAATCAGTGAAGGCAAGAAAAAATGAAATATTTATATGGCCTTTTCACATAGTTACAGCCACGTGAAGGCTTTATTTCTTCCATATGTGATGGTAAGCTCTATTAAAAATCATTACAGTTATTTTTACATATGATTTCAGTAGAGAAAACATAAAGATCATCCTTATTAGATAAGAAGTTTTATTTTAATATCTGAATTCTAATAAATGGATTGCATTATTTCCTTTTCTAGAAACAGTAGCTCAAGAACACATGGATCCTGGGAACTGAAGGTATGGTATTGCTAGGGGATCAGATAGAAATATTTATAAAAATATAAAGTTACAGCTCATTCATTACAGTGACCAAGCATTGACTTTAAGATAGACAAGAATTGTCCTTGGAGAAAATGAGCTCCCACTATATTTTGAGAAAGTTGCCAGGCCCTGTGAAAATCCTTTTGAGTGGTTATTACAGAAAAAGGGAGTCCTGTAACTGTCATATATGAATTAAAGCCAATATCTGGATGTCAAGGTCCATGTATGCAAGTTGGCCACTGTGGCACCATAGAAACTACTCAGCTGACAGGCAGTACAAAGTGGTAGAAGTAAGGCATCAGGAGACTATTATAGAACAATTATTTTTATTTGAGATACAGAACTCAGAAACTATATGAAACATACTGTTTTCCACAGAAACTGGAAATATTGAGCTCAGTAGGATAACCAAAGTGCGTACTCATAAACACTCCTGTGAAACTACACTGTTTGAATTCTGCATCTCCTTTTCTAATTTTGTAGGGAAATAACATTGCAACTCACTGATTTTCTTGGTCATATTTTAACATCGTTTTCCAGAATTAGCAATACATAGGTCAACAGCATTTATTGGCACAGAGTTTTTTAGGGTTTTGTTTGTTTTTCTGTTTGCTCATTTTGTTTGTTTTTAATGCTGAAAAAATAACTAAAGTCATCTACTTTATAGTGATTTACTAATTTACTGGAAGATGTGATATATAAAAATGCATAATTTAATTTTTTCCTCTTATCATCAACAAAGCCTTTCTGTTGTGTTGGGTTTTAGCCCTAGGAGATGGTTTTTACATTCTCATATTATTGATCCATTGCACAAAAGACTTCCTTCCTCTTCCACACTAGTACATTAGTAACTTAAGAATATAAGTGCATATGGGACATTTTGGGGAAGACAAAGAAGATCACAATTTGTTACTTGTAGGACGACTTTAGGAAAAATCTACAGTAGTTGCTAAGAGCACTGGACAGGGTGACCTGCTTTGGCAATATCAAGATTGAACCAACAATGGCAAAAAAAAGAGTGTGCTGGGAGAGAGAGCACTTATATCCCCAACTACCAGAGTTCAACTACCATTAGGTAATATCTTGGTTTAATTCTTTCACCAGAAATTAGGGCTTATCTCCTACCACTTTTACCCTAAATCTGGGAATAATAGGCAATAAGGAGTCTATATCAGGTACTGTAATGTAGTCCCATCTTTCACCCAACCCAGTCCTATTTTACTGTAGTAACCCAAAGGAAGTATTTCACACAAAAAGGAATGGAAGTAGATCTTTTTTGCATTATCACAAAAGGTTAGAATACCTAGCTTCTACTTAATAACTTTCAGTTATTTATAAAATAGGAATTTATCATGTCCTCTAGATCTTGTTGGTATTATTAGACTTCAGTTCCCGAAGAGCAGGTTTAATATATGGCACCCACATTACCCTTTGGACCTGTTTTCTCATCTAGAAAATAAGAAAGATAATACTTTGCAGTGTAAATACAAACACCTCCAATCATCTTCTGTCAATGTTATACAAAAATACCCGTGAAGACATCAAACAGAAGAAAAAAATTCATATCAGTCATAGACACTTAGGTAAGAATAGTGGAAACTAGAAGGAATTACTACTAAATAAAGCAGTAAGAGGTGAAATTTAAAAAAAAACTGCTGAGTCAAATTCTACATCAAAACAACTTGTCAGTAAGGCAAGATGACACCTTAGCTTCTGTTTTAGTCCATTTTGTGTTGCTGTAACGGAATACCTGAGACTGGGTAATTTATAAAGAACGGACGTTTATTTGGCTTACGATTCTGGGACAGCTGCATCTGGCACAGGCCTCAGGCTGCTTCTACTCATAGCGGAAAGTGACAGGCAGCTGGCAGGTACAAGCAGATCACATGGCGAGAGGAAGCAAGAGAGAGAGAAGGTGCCAGGGTCTTTTTAAGCAACGAGCTCTCGCGGGAACTATATAGAGCAAGAACTCACTCATTAATCCCCCCTCCCCCAGGGAGAGCATTAATCATCCACCCCCATGACTCAATCAGTTTCCAACACTGCCACATTGGGGATCAAATTTCCACACGAGTTTTGGAGGGGACAACATATCCAAACTCCATCAGCTTCCCATCTTCAAACACTTTATTACCTTATGTATGAAAAGGCTATACTTGAAATTTGAGACAGCTATTGAGAGTCCCATCAGAATAGACTTCATTCTGCATTTCTTAACTAGTGATCCTGAAGGTGCACTATCTTGGAGGTTTTCCTAATCGAGAGAACCACACTGGCATTCACCTAAGCAGAGGGGTCATAAAAAGATCCTACCTCTGACTAGAATAGAAATGCTGAATGGCAAAGGCAGTGTAAGTGACACAGACAGATCTCTTAGCTTCTGCAAACCCACTGATTTAGAATACTTAGGGCGACGGGGGGTGGGGGGAGTGCGGTAGGAGTGGTGTTCTGTCTGTTTTATTTGTCCTGAGAACTTTGATGTTATTGCAAAGAAGTCCCTTTCCCTTTCCTACCCTATAACTGATGGACCTCCTAGTGTTTCCTGGAGTAATGAAATGGGTCTAACATTTCTGACCACCTGCTGGATATTAACATCAGCATTTAAATGGACTAAAAGCTGAAAGCAATCCTCAGAGTCTGACAGTTCCCCTGCAACTGGCGTAGATGAATCTAACCTCATTGAGAAATGAGTAACTAAATGGATAAGAGATTTGAAATAGCACTTTACAAAAGAAGGCCAAGAGGGGATGGCAGTTTCTTTTTTTGGCAGAGGATGGGAGGATTGGGCAAATTTTTTATTTTTTGTAAAGAAACATTATACATTATTCTCCTTTTTACTTTGACAGTTAATACACATTTAAGAATCTCTTAAAACTATTAAATGTTCAGCCATATTAGTCTTCAAGGAAATGCCCATTAAAACTACAGTAAGATACCCCTACATGGTATGAACAGCAAAAATTAAAATATTGACAATACCATGTATTGGTGAGGCTGTGGAACAACAGCAACTGCTGGTGGGAGTGTAAATTGGCACAACCACTTTGGAAAGTGACAGTATCTACTCAAGCTTAACATACATGTACCTTCAACTCAGTAATCCCACCTCTAAGCATATATCCAGCAGAGATGAGTACATGTATGTGCAAAAAAGACATATATACAAGAATGTTCTTAACATTATTCATTATAGCCTCAAAGTGGAAACAATCCCAGTATCCATAAACAGAATGCATACAGTGAGATACTTTATAGCAAGGAAATTAGCTAACTTACAATGCATAATAATTTGGATGAATCTTACAAATAATATTGAGCCAAAGAAACCAACCAACAAAAGAAAATGCTGTGCTATTCCTACTTACAGAGCACAAAACAAGCAAAACATACCTTTGGGCAGAATGGAACGGGAAAGGGTCACAAAGAGGGCTTATGATGTTCTAGTAATTTTGTTCAATCTTGACCAGATGATAACTTTGTGATAATTTTTGAACTACTCTTTATGGATTATGCATTTTTTCATTTAAGTTTTTGTTTCTTAATGAGTAAAGCAAAAATCAGCATAAGGCTAGTGGAACAGACAGTTCCTGCAGTGTGAGAGAAGAGCAATGTCCTGAAGCATTTAGAAGGAAGGGCTTTCTTTATTCTTCCAGTGCATGTATAGCAAGAAATATTAGAAAATGTCTGCTTGGGTCTCACTATGGTGCAACAAGGCATTATGATGACAAGAAGCAGGAGAAGAGTGAGAGAGTAGGAAAAGAAAGGGAGAAGCTAAATTAAAACTTGTGTCAGAAACAGTAAATCGTCATGGCTCTAAAGAAAATCTAATCCATGATGAAGAACAGTAAATATTAAACTGCTTTTCAGAATCTGATGGGTTCTCAGGAGCCCACAAAGGGAAAATGGAGGGGGTCCCCTCACTTTTTCAGCAGCCAGATCAGAGCTGTCTTCATTGATGTTATGTACTGTACTTAATAAGCTTTCCTTTAAGGGATTTTGCAGCTTGAATAAGCTATAATAAACCAAAAGGATGCTCAGAAAATACATGAGAGAAAAGGTACAGATAAAAAAGGATGATTACAGACATTTATCCTTTGAATAATAGACAAAGAAGACAACAAGATAAACGATAATCAGTTTTAATAGAAGAAATCTTGTTGATCCAAAAAAAAAAGGGACAAGTCTGAAGATCCTCTTCTATACATTTTATTTTCTTTTATTTGGGGGGGGGGGCGGGTGGTTGGCCCCAGTATAGGTATCCATTCTACACATTTTAAATGCCAGCTGAAATAGAGCAGTGTCTACAGTTTTGTAGTTAAGGATTTTTCTACTCTTCCAATTTGTGAAGGGGACAGAAAGACTGATATGCAATGCACTGCTCATTTGCCCTTTATGGAAAAAAATTTCTTGGGTGTAATCACCACACTCCCAAAATGAATAAAAGTTAAGAGTAAAAGAATTAGAACGGAAAGGCCAATTGGTAAGTATTGAAATCAGTAAACCTATTAGGATAATGCAGATAATTGTTGTAGATTTAAGTTTTAAAACGAGGTTTTTATTTATTTATTTATTTAATTTTTTTTAAAGATGACCAGTAAGGGGATCTTAACCCTTGACTTGGTGTTGTCAGCACCACGCTCTCCCAAGTGAGCTAACCAGCCATCCCTATATAGGGGTCTGAACCCGTGGCCTTGGTGTTATCAGCACCACAGTCTCCCAAGTGAGCCACAGGCTGGCCCTCAAGAGGTTTTTATATGATTTCTTTATTCCAAAATTTTTAAATGGGGTTTATGAATCTAGATTAAGGTAAAGAAGGCCAACAAGGAATGGCCTTTTGGGGGGGGGGGGCGGGCAGGGGAAGATAAGGGGTAAAATTCTTTTGTAAAGAAAAATTAAAACATTTTGTCTTTTACTTTGATAATTAAATGTAAAAATGAGAATATTTTGAAATCTGTTAAGATGGTTAATAATAAAATAAATAACAGAATGTCTCCTGTTTAAATCCTTGAAAAATACAGAAATGAAATTGTATATGTGACAAAAGTCGAAAGAAAAAAGAAAAGCACTCAAGACCAAAATTGTTTAAATTCTAAAAATAAAATGGAATAATTTGCTTTTTCCAAGAGATTCACCTTGAAATCAAATGCTGTCACACACACCTAACGCAAAAAGTATGTCAAAGTACAGTTTGAGAAAGCATAAGCCTAAATAACAGGCATATTCACTAATAAAATGATGATCAGTAGTGAAGAAAATAGACTCTAATGCTTATTTGCAGGAGAATATAGGGCTAAAATGTAGAAGTGCCAAGGCCTACACTTTAACGTGTAGGTATTGTGATGGAGACAACACATTCTGTGAACTTTCATAACAAATCAAACAGACGGGAGAAATTACCCTCCAAAAATGAAAAGAAAAATAATAAAGCGAAACTGATAATGTACAGAAAAAGAAGATATAACTTTTTCTCAAATGGGATAGTTTACAAATCGAATCACAAAGGCAGCATAAGAGACTCAAAGATCTCTTAGCTTGTGTATATCAGCTGCTTTAGAATATTTACAGCAGGATACAAATTTAAAAAGAAAAAAACCACCACAAACGTGTTCTTTCCAGCCTCTTTGTCCTAAGTACTTTGGTATTATTGCAAGGATATGTCTTACCCTCATTTACCCTAAGCCTAGATCCGGTGGGCCTCCTTGAATTTCCTGCAGGAAGGAAATGGGCCTAACATTAGGTGCCCACCTGCTGGACATTAAAGGGACTGTAAAAGAGTGGGTAGCAATCCTTGTTGCCCAACAATTCCTCTGCAGCACATTTTAAAGAATAGAAGTTGTACAGTCTCTGCTCTTTGACCACAAGGTAATAAAACTAAAAAATGATAAAATCACAGTCACCTAGAAAATAATTTTAAAACGTTCTTTTAATAGCTATTTTGTCAAGAAAAATGCAGTAAAATAGAGTGAAAACAAAATGGCAAAAAAGTAGAGGATGATGTGTTTAAAGCTATGCTGAAAGGCAAGTCGATAGCCATTATTACATGGGGGGGAGGGGAATGAATGAATTCAACATGCAACACAAGAAAACAAGACTAGAAATAAATTAGAAAAAAGTTAATAGGCAACCTCACAAATACATTTTTTAAAAAATCAAAATCAGAAATAAAGGTAATAAAAAAACAGGAGATTGTTACAAATAGATGCTATACTCAATTGTCTGTTTTAATTTAAACATTTGTTATGAAATGTTTAGTACACAAGTTTAGAAAATCCACTCAAGAATTAGAAAACCTGAGGTGAATAAAGAAAAAAATTCAGGTAGGAATGAGTTGTATCTCCTCAAATGATCTCTGATCACTTTATGCATTCTTCCAGACTCGAGAAGCACATTATTCCTGTGGTAAATAAATTTTTTCCTTCAGACAGGGCAAGGTGAGTATACACATTCATTTTGTGTAATTAGTGTTAACCTGATACCAAAATTTTAAAGGCAATTAAAACCAAACCTGTAGATTCTTATTTCATCAGTGAATATGGATGCAAACAAATCTAAACAAAATATTAGAAAGTACAGATAGTATGTTCAAGGAACAATTCGCCATTGCCAAGTAGGGTTTATCCTCTGATGAAAGAGCAGTTCCTATTAGGAAAAAACTATCATATAATACAATCTTTAATAGGACTACAGTGAGATCTGTTTGCTCACATACAAAATTGCATATAGTGCAGTTTATAATTTTTAAGCTAAAATGAGTTTGAAAAGCCATATGTGTATTTGCCTTTCGCTATTGTCCATTTTTCCTTGGTGACTGTGTATAATTTTTAAAAATCTAAAATGTACTGTATCCCCTAGTAGATTGTAAGGTTTTTGTGAGCAAAGCTTGTTTTATTTTTGTAACCTCAAACCCAGCCATGCGGTTTACACACAATAGGCACAAAATATATTTTTAGCTATTTGGATTATAGTATAATGGATTCCTATGTATGTCTTCTACTGCAGAGATTCTGTAAACAAATCTGTATTCTCTATAGATATTCTAAATAATTGTTTAGATGCCATCTTTTCAAACTGAGGTACTACTTACTAGACTTTAAAGATTCTGCTAGTTGTTTTTTTTTTCAATTTTATGTTTTTGTTGTTTGTTTTGTACAATCCTTTTAGTGCTTAATTTACAGTCCACTACAAATCTCAGAGATTTTTAAATAGGTAGCAATTTGTTAAACTCTTACCATATCACTATTCTAAGCACTGTAAAACATTTTCCCATTTAACCATCTAACAGTTCTATGAAACTAATACTGTAAGGCACTGAGTGGATAAATGACTTTTGCCAGGACACATATCAAGTAAGCAGTGGAGTTGGGATTCACACTCAGGAAATATGACTCCATGGCCCCACTTAAGTTCACACACTGTTTAATTCAACCACTGTTTTGTTTTGTTGTTTGTTTTAAGAATGAAGTATCAAATCTTTATCCTATACACAGTATGTAATGGGGGGGGTCATTTTATTCCATTGTATGATGCTCTGAGAGGGTGAGGTGGAAGGAAAATGTGGGAAAAGTGTAACTGAGATGAGAGGAAGTGAAAGCAAGAGGAAAGGATTACGGATGGCAAGATAAATAGGATGACTCAGTGGGTTGGGGGTCAAAGTTGTTTCCTTTTTTACTTGGTTGTACAAGTTTGTTTAGCAAATAATATTATTAAGCACCTATTCACCGTGTGCCAAGGACACATAGTAAGAAGAAGAAAATAAAAGTAGATTCTTTGCCCTTATGTAGCTAATTATAGTTTGAAGAAATAGTGTACAGTGGGGTCAGCTGCCACTTGAGTAAGGCAAGCTGGCTCCTCCCAAACCGATCATTTTTAGAGTATTCACCAGAACAAAAGTATCCCCCTTTCTCTGTCATCCTTAATTTGTCCATACCTAATTCTCTTTTTATGTTTGTTTTACAGGGTTTTGTTATGTTTTAAGGTAGAAATTACAATGCAGTGCACAAATCTTAAGTGTAAGACTTGATAAATTTTGACAAATGTGTACATTCTTGTAACCCACTGTTGGAGACTGTTTCTGTGGGTCTTGAGTGTTTCTGCTTATCTTGCAAACAGAGGCACTGACTATCTTTTCAAGGATGTTTATATAGTGAACAGTCTTAGAAGACAGTGTCTCCCTGAGGAGCAAAAGGCAGGTTTTTTACCTTCCAGGGCAAAGGGCCAGCAGACTTGCTGGTCTTTATAAAAGATTTAGGTTCCCTTAGCTTGATGTTCCTCAGCTCTGACGCAAACTGCTTGCACAGGATCCACCTGGGCCCTTCTGCCTCACCCCTGTCAGGAAGATTTAGGGGCAGGAGGAACCAATGCAAATGTGAAACCTATGCTGCTTATATTGTGCTGTGAACAATATAGTCCTTTGTCTCTGCTGCAGGAGTTTTGTGTCCTCTGCCAACATACATGAAACAGTGGCAGGCTAACTTGTTAACTTATGAGTAGAGTAAAACCTCAGACCCTTCACAGTTCTTGACAGCCACGTGCCTTTAGGATATAGATCATTTCCACTGGAGCAGCAAGTTGTCGCATGCCCCTTTCCTACCAGTCTCACACGAGATGATCCTTTTCTGATTTTTTTCACAACAGAGGGTTTTGCCTTTTCTAACACATTACATACATGGAGTCATACAGTATATACTCTTGTGTTTATCTGCTGTCACTCAGTACAAGGTCTGTGAGATTCATCCATGCTGTTTTGTATATCAGTGGTTCATTCCTTGTCGTGGCTAGATAGCAGTCCATTGTAAGAATAACCCTGAATTCGTTTCCATTCTCCTATTAATGGACATTTGGGTTTCCACTTTGGGGAATCTAGCTGCTGTAAACATTCACATGTTTAGTAATGTTTTGTCATGCAGAAGACATTAGGAATAAATCATTTTAGAGACTATACTATTACCGTCTTCTGAATAGTGTTCATTTTTGTTCTAGCAGGCACTTAGCTTGTCTGGACCCACAGTTTCAACTGTCTTTTTTACAGTGGGCAGCACTGAAATTTCCGTCAGGGTTTTCAGCCTTCCAGCTGTTGTTTTCCCACCACCACCACCCTGCGTATGCACAGCAAAAGAGCCAAAAATTTGAGTGAGGATTATCAGAAATTTTGGGATTCTCTGTTTTGTGGCTCTGTCCTTTCTGGGGGATCCTCTCTTGCTCTCAAGTTGATTGGGCATCCCCAAACTCTGCCCATTGATTTCTCAAACTAGTAAGACTGCACTTTTTTTTTTTGCTTGAGTTCTAGCACACTTGCACTCCGGCAAAAGCTGTATAAACATGAATCTTGCCCAGTGTGATTCCCTTCTTTTAAGTTTACTCTCCTTAGTTTCTGCCTGGTTATGGTTATTCTCCAATACCATGAGATAATTGTCTGTCTGTGTGTTTATGTGTTTTTGTCTGTGTGTGTTTAGTATTTTGCCCAGAGCTTATAATTGTTGCAGGAGACTTTGTCTGATAAAAGCTCCTATACCATTTCCAGAAGCAGATCTCTATATAGGATATCTTTATCCCTTTATTTCAAATTTTCTGTGACAGTTTACTTTGGATACATGTTTTGCAAGTAACATGTAGCTGGATTTAATATTTTAATGGAATCTCATTACTGTTTGACATTCAGTAGGTCAGTTTAATCTATTTACATTTGTTGTGATTAATGACATTTGGATTTTTTTTTTTTTTACCATTTTATTTTGTGTGTTCTGTTCACCATTATTTATATTTGCTTCTTCAGTTCTGGTCTTCTGCCATGTTGATATCCTCTCCCCCTTTATATTCTCCTTATTTGGAAGTTATAAATTATTTTCCTTTTCCTTAGTGGCCACATTTAAATTTTCTACACATTTATAAACTTGTTACCAAAGTCTAAAGTTATTCAGAAGTTGTTTCTACCTTCCTTCCAAACAGAGAAAGGACATTATTTTATTTACCTATTAACAGATTCCTATCTTCCTTTTTATTGTTGCCTAGAAATTGTCAACTTTTTTATCATAAAAATTATTTTTTAAAGTTTAATATTCAAATATGCCAACATATTTTATGCTCACCATTGTTTCTTTTTGTAAAAAGTAACCTTATTGAGATATTATCCACATCCCCATAAAATCACCATTGTTTTTTGCATCTAACTTAATTTCCTGGGATTCACTTTTCTTCTTGCAGTCTTTAGTGGTTATTTTACTGAGATGTGTTTTGGGGTTTGGTTTCGTTTTATTTTTGTCTGCAAATGCCTTTATTTTGCTTTCACTCTTGGATGATAGCTTTTGGCTAAGTATAGAATTCTACATTCAGAGTTAATTATTTTCCCTCAGCAGTTTAAATAAAGCTATTATTTTATTGTGTTCTGCCATTTATTTTTATCAGTTAGAAATCTGGTAGTCTGATTTTTATTCCTTTATAGTTAATTGTTTTCCCTCTTTGGTAGCTTTTAAATTTCTATCTTTATTTTCTATATCCTGCAGTTTTACTATAATGTGTCTAGGTATGAATTTATATTTTAACCTGCTTGATACAGAATGTACTTTTACTCTAAGGTGTTATTCTTTTTTCAGTTTTGGAAAGTTCTTCCCCTCCAACTTTTCAGTTATTGCTTCTTTTTAATTTTCTCTACTTCTTTCTTTTGAAATTTTTAGTAGATAGAGCCTCTCTATTTGTTTCTGTGTCATTTATTTTCTCATTCTTATTTTTAAAATTCTGTTGCATTCCACATTACTTCCTCAGTAATGCCTTCCAATATAGTAATTTTCTCTTAGACTATGTGCAGTCTAGAATGTCTATTGAATTTTTAATTTTGATTGGTATGTTCTTCTAACTTTTAAACTTTCTACCTATTCTTGGATCATTTCTGCATGCTTTTGTTTCATAATTTATTCTTTTTTTAAATGTAATTTATTTCTTTTTTGAGAATGCTAAACATATATTTTCATTCTTTAGATTGTCTTATTTCAGTTTAATCTGGAATAAATCATTGTTCTGATTATTGATTTCATGAGACGATTTCTTAGAGGTAGATTTCTTTGTATGCTTTGGAACTTTAATGTGTTCATTTTGAATGGGAAATGTTTTGTTATCCACATCTCCCTGTCTAAGGATTTTACACTTGGTCATCAAGCTCCCAGGGTACCCAGTCTCAAATCAGGTCTAATACTGACAATTTGAGATTTCTGCCTTGTATTAGGTATTGCTAAAGCTCATGCAACCTCAAAATCTCAGTGATATACAACAATAAACATTTATTTTACTCACAAGTCTGTGGGGAAGCCTCTGATTCAGACTGGGGTATATGGGGCAGCTCCAGCTGTGTTCATTATTGAGCCCAGGCAGAGGGAGAAGCAAGTATCTAGGGGAGGCTCTTCTCATGATGAGGGCAGAAACACAATAAGGCAATCCCCTGCTTATGTACTGTCTACAAACCTTATTGGGCAAAGCAAGTTCCACAATAAAGCCCAAGATCAAGGAGCAGATAGGTATAGTTGCTTTTCGTGGGAAGAACTTCAAATTTATGAGACAAAGGGGCAGATACAAGAAAATATAAAGAATTGACACAAGGAATCAATTCAGTAAATCACAGTCCACCTTCTTGGCCACAATTATTTACATCTGTCTCACAGCAAAACAAACTCACCCTTATCCCAAGACCACAAAAAGCCTCATCCAATCATGTTGTCAGGATCAAAATCCAGTGTCTTATGGTATACATGAGATTTGAATGCGGTTTCCCTTAATCTGGAAACCTATGAACTAAAAAAATACATATATGTGTGCATATGTTATCTCTCCTCACCTGCCTTATCCATGGAGTGGATGTAACAAGCATAGGATGACTGCACTAAATACTCTTAGTCAAAAAAGGGAAACATTAAGAGCCAGCCAGTTAGCTCAGTTGGTTAGAGTATGGCAGTAACATCAAGGTCCAGGGTTCCATCCCTGTACCGGTCAGCCGCCAAAATAAAGGGGGGGCGGGCATTAGAAAGCATTAGCATTCACTTGTTCTGAAATGCCATGGGGACATGTTGCCAGGTCCCTCTATCTTGCAAGTAAGGAATTTCCCTTGATTAGACTGTGGTTCTGCTCACTGGGAGCGGGTCTCCAGTTCACAGCAGCTTAGTTTCACCTGCCAGAATTTTCTTACATTTCTGTCATCCTCCTAGGTCACTTCTGAAGAAGGTATTGGAGAATATGTCCCTTTTAGTGCTAGGAAACTTTCTCAGCTACTTCTTGACTATAAAAAGTTGTTGACCCAGAGGTCTTTGTATATTTCAGTCTCAGTCCCCTTTAGTTCCAGGTGGTGGTGTGTTTGCCCATGCAACTCTCCCCAAAATGTGGATTTTCTATGTATTTTCAGCAAACTCCGTTTGACAAAATCACACCCACCATTTTGAGATGTGCCTCTTTCTAGACTTTATTATGAGGAACTACCACTCATTAGACTTCTGAGGGACCCTGTCCTTAAGCTTTCTAGAAACCCCTTTGTTCAGCTGAAAGGATCTACCAGGTACTACTTTAATTCTTTCGATGTCTTAATAAAGGATGTTATAGCCATGCTCTTAATTTAATCTTTTTCTTCAGGCCAAATCTGAAACACTTTAACTGGCTAGAGGTAAAGGGTTTTATTTTCCAACTAAGCAAGTTCTGGGCTCTCTAAATAATTCTGTATTCTTCTTGCAAGTTGGTGGGTTTTTTTCTGAATTTCTCTCTTGTAGTATCTTATCAAATAGAACTAAAAGCAACCAGTTCATACCTTTAACATTCTAGAAACTATCCTATCTTCCATGTTACCACAGGCAACAGTTTTACAAATACAGGTTGCCGTTTTTCCAATTTCCATAATAGTTTCCTCACCATCCACCACCTGCTCCCTAAGCTAATACCATATATTTTAGGTTCTGTTAACAGTAGCATCCCAGTATTAGGTGCCAATTTCTATATCAGGTTGCTGTTGCTGCATGGCAATCACAAAATCTCAGTGACATATAAGCTTTTAATTTCATAAGCTTTTAAATCTCTCATAGGTCTGCAAGTCATCTAGGGCAACTTCAGGCTAACATTGCTGAAGCAGCTCTGTTTTACAGCACAGGTTTGCAGTCAGGTGGGGCAGTTCTGCTCAATTTGTTCATTCTGGGGCCCACGGCAGCCTGGGCCTGTTTTAGAGGGTGACAGCTGTGCTGATTCATGGGTGATGAGAGGAACCCAGCTGGACAGAGAACTGGGGGAGGGTGTGCCAGTGCAAGGGCCCTGAGGTGGGTGTGCAAGGGAAAGGGAGGTTACTGTGTGCCTGGAACAGTGAGGAGAGGGTGAGGGGAGGGGACAAGGCCAGAAGGCTTCTGAGTCAGGTCACACAGTGCCCTGTCAGACACAGAGAGGGTGTAAGGTAAGTCTGGTTGCCAGGTCTGTGGTCAGGTAGGACAGTTCTGCTCCACATATTCCTTCTGGGGCCCAGGGCAGCAACTACCCTGGGGGACACTCTTCCCATTGTGGTGAGAGAAGTACAAGGGGACAAGCCCCATTAGACAAGCACATTCGAAGCCCCTGCTTTCATCCCATCTACTAACATCCCATTAGCCAAATCATGTGCTATGGCTGAGCTCAAAGTCAAAAGATGGATAAGTATACTGCCTTTCGTGGGAAGAATTCAGAGTTACAGTGGTAAAGGACATGGGAAGAGGGGAGGGGAGAAGAACCTGGGCCAGTGATTTATCATACCCTCCATGGTAAGATGAGCAATGTTGGTTGCCAGGTTGTGTTTCTGTCCTGCCTCCTGAAGCTTGCAGCTTCCCATGAAGCTGTAGTGCCAAGCAGTAGTCAGCAGCAACTTTTGGGGGATGGGGGGAAGGAATCTGAATCCTTGACCATGGTGTTGGCAAGGCTGTGCTGTAACCAAGTGAGCCAACTGGCCAGCCCAGCAGCAGCTTTTTAAAGCTTCCTTGTGACGGGGATTGGGGTAAGCAAGTATCACTAGCCCAGTTCCTAGTTTTAGGCAGTGAACTTTCTCTGATCCCCGTCTCATCTAGGATATTTCTATTCTCTTCTCCCAAAAGGATATGAACTTTCAATTGCCTCTGTCTACTTCTCAACAAAGTCCAGCAGGCCTATGGCTCCAGCCCATTTTCTGCATTGTATTTTTTGTTCCTGGCTCACAGAGATGTTTAGCTATTGAACACAGCTGTGTCTTTTTTTTTTTTTTTTTTTTTTTTTTTTTTTAAATATCCTCTGTATCAGAGCCATGGGTTTGGAGCAAGGGGATACCTTGAACCATGGACTTTCAACAGCATTGAGACCCAAAGTCCTAGAATTCTATATGAAAGGTATCTTATTTCCTGTGACTGTTTTTAAAAATAAAATTGTTAAACAGCTCTTGGCACCTAAATATGCCTAAATTTAGTACATTACAAAAAAAAAAGTTTTCTTGAAGGATAGACATAAATATTCCAATTCAGTACATTTTTGGAAATAATCAGGCAGATTATATAAAAACAACCAGCAAATCTGACATATTGAGATAAACTACAGTCATGCATTGTATAATGATGTTTCACTCAACGAAGGACTGCATATACAATGATAATACTTAAGATTATAAAGGAGGAGAAAAATTCCTATCACCTACTGACATGGTAGCTGTCATAACATAGTGCAAAGCATTACTCATGTAGGAGCAGTAGGCTATACCATATAACCTAGGTGTGTAGTAGGCTGTGCCATCTAGGTTTGTGTAATTATACTGTGATGTTCGCACAACGAAGCAATCCTTTAATGCATTTTTCAGAACATATCCCCATTGTTAAGTGACACATGACTGACCTAAACTGTGTATATTATATATTAGTGTATTTTATCACAGTCTGGTATCTTATTCTCTTCTCTATCCCTCATTCAAATTTTATCTCTTCCTTGTTTTGTTTTTTTACTCTATATAGAAAATTTATTATGGAAAATTTCAAATATAGAAAAGGTATACAGAATAGTGTAATGACCTCCATGTACTCATCACTGAGCTTTCATAATTATTAATCATGGCAAATCTTGTTTCATTTATACCAAGGATTGGGAAACTATGAACCACAGACCATATCCAGCCTATTGCCTGCTTTTGTAAAAAAGTTTCAGTGGAATACAGCCATGCTCTTTTTTTTTACATGCCTGCTTTCATGCTACAATTGTAGAGTTGAGTAGTTGCAACGAAAGTTGTATGGCCTGCAAAGCTTAAAATATTTATTATCTAGCCCTTTACAGAAAAAGCTTGCTGACCCCTGAAGTATACTCTCACCCACTCATCTCAGGAAAAATCTTTTTCTATTACATTTAAAAATATTTCAGTAAGTTTCTAAAAGATTGACTCTTTAAAAAAACAATATCACTTACCTAAAAAATTAGCAGAAATTCATTAGTTTTCTCTTTTCTACAAAACTCTAATTGAATAAGAACAAGTGGGAATTCTTTAATATTTCTTTTCTTCTTAATTCAGGCCCACCTACAGTCTACAAACCATTTTCTTACCTTTAAAAGAGCTGAAGACTTTTCTATTACCATTAATGGTTCATTCTCAGTAATTCTCACAGCTTAACAAACATTTTATCTGTAGATACCCCAAAGAATAAAATACTCTGAATTTAACAAAGCATGTGCAAAATTTAATAAGCAATAGTATCATAGTCATTAGATTTCAGTATAATTGCAATTTGAGATCTACTAAGGTCCTATGAAAAATATTGCATATAAAGGCAAGCTCACATTTTTAAAAGGTTAATATTGTTAGAGTGGGTTTGCCACATTTTTTTTTTTCTTGTGAATACCAAGGAGTTCACTTTTTGAGGTTTTAACAGTTATGTGATTGCTAGGTTTTCTAAATAATAATATTTAATATTAAAATAGCTCTTTACAGTTTACATGGCAATTTTATGGGGCCTATCTTTTTGAATATTTGCAACAACCTGGTGAAGTAGAGATTCTTTTCTTACTAAATGATTCTACTGAGACACAAACCCAGGTCATCTACTCAAAGTCCACTGTGCTGTGCTGTGAAACTGGCAATCACAAATCTTACCACAGAGAAGTTTTAAACAGGTTTTATCACCTTCTACAGGCCTCCATTATACAAATGTACTATGTTATGCAAAGTATTGTTAACTTTACTTCCTAGATATGCTTAAGATACATATCTATACAGTGAAGATATTTGAATAACCTCTTCTGAAATCTGTACCTTTGGAGCTTAGGATTTCAAGCACTGAGTGTTGTATCTTTCAAACTCAAAGAACAAGAATCAGTCCATTATAAAGCTTTCATAAACTCCTCTTTAGCATTTTTTTTATATCCTTGTGACGGGTCGAATACACTAGAGGAAAAGTAGCCTTAAACAGAGCTTGGAGAAATGGCTGATTCCAGGGTTAGGGCAGAGGGAATACAAATAAACCTGGAACATCTTATTGTGCTAGAAAGTAAAGAAGTTCCTCCACAAAATGGCTGAGAGTGGGTTATGTCTAAAGGACACAAAAGTCATCTTGAAAGGAACACCACTAGATAAATATGGAACAATTTGAGCATCAAAATAAATAATAGTAGTAAGTTGAATAAAATATGAATCCATGAGTCCATAGTGATATAAATAGATGAATAAGTTGAAAGTTCGATGAGAAACAGGCTATTTTCATAGTCTCAAAATACCTGCCTGCAATATACTTATGAATTAAAAAGGGAAATGGGGTTACTTTATAATAGAGGAGACTGAAAGACATGACTTTAATCAAGTGATCAAAGTGAACATCCCAGTACTGAAGCAAATTGAAAATGTGGACCCCCTCATAGGATGCAATGAGAACACGGCATCACTTCTGTGAGATTCCTGCCAAAGAAGCATAACCGTGTCATAAGGTAGACAAAGCTAAATTGGGGGACATTCTAAAAATTACTGACTATCTTCAAAAGTGTCAGGGTCATGAAAGTAAACGAAAGACTGAGGAACGGTTTCATATTGAAGACCACTAAAGACATGTAGAACCATGTTCAGAACTTGATTCTAGACTTGATCCTTTTACTATAAATTACATTGGAACACTCAGCAAAACCTGAACAACATCTAAGGATTAGATGTTAGTAATATGTTAATGTCAACTTCCTGATCTTGATTGGTTGTGTTATGGTTAGAAAGGAGAATGTCCTTGGATGTAGGAAACACACGCTGAAATATTAGGAGTTATGAAGGTATCAGGACAGCAACTGACTCTCAAATTGTTCAAATAACAAAAGTTCATTGTATTCGTCTTGAAAGTTTTCTGTATGCTTGACATTGCTTCAAAATGAAAAAAAGCCTTTTTATAAAAATGCAAATCTGAAAGCACATTAAGTTACAGAAGACTCCTGCAGATATTGTCATATAACACCATTTTCCTTAGCCATAGGTATAGCTTCATTACACAAAGATTTCTTTTCTTCCTTTTTTTTTTTTAAAAAAAAGATGACCAGTAAGGGGATCTTAACCCTTGACTTGGTGTTGTCAGCACTATGCTCTCCCAAGTGAGCTAATCAGCCATCCCTATATAGGAATCTGAACCCGTGGCCTTGGTGTTATCAGCACCACACTCTCCCAAGTGAGCCGAGGGCTGGCCCCTACACAAAGATTTCTTGCTGGTCTTCCTACGTATTTCTTGCCAATCTTTCTACATGACAAAAGCTAGTATCAAAAGCAATTGTTTGTCTATAAAAGCTTTAATAATATCACATTTGTTTTTCTGTTGGTAAAGGGGGACAATTTGAAAGACAGGGATACTCATCTGTTAAACAAATATTTGTTGAGTGACTGACTACACACATCAAGCATCGTGGTGGGTACTAGTTTTCTCTCTTTGATGGTCACTGTGATACACTGTTCAGATCCCCTCTTCAGGACTGAAAGCCTTATTCCCTCAGCTGCTAGGAATGCTGTGGACAAGACAGCCCTCAGCTGTCAGTCCCTTTCAGGGATTGCCTCCGTTGGGAGAATTTCTTTGCCTAAGGTGACAATCCCTTCCTCGGGCGGTCTACATCCAATCACTGGTCAGTAGGGGGGTATAAAGCCCAGCCCTCTTGCTCCAATTTGAGGCATCTTTGAAGGGTTATCCCATCTTCAGAACGTTCCAGAGGGCTGAAGCTTTCACTGAGAATCCATCACAGCTCCACTTCTCCCTCTTCCAGTCCTTTCCCTTTCCTTGCCTATCCTGCATAGATGATGGGGAGTACCCTAATGAACCTCTTGCCTGCTAATCTCCAGCTCAGAGTCTGCATCTCCAGGAAGCCAACGTGTGCCATCTCTCTCACTGATTTCTCTGTGGAGCCAGGAAGGACCATTATTTTTCTACATTTTTACAATTAAGGCTACAATTTATAACATTAAAATTTCATGAACTTTTCTGTGCCTGCTCCACTTTCTGTTTCCTGATCAACTAGCATGAAATGGGGAGATAGAGAGACTGGGAGAATGGGAACAGAAACAGCCTAAGTGGAAACTAGAGTCTGTCTTGAGAAGGCGTGACAGAGATCTAGAACAAGTTTTTCTTTGGCTCCACCTCCTCTTTCTATGCATTTTCTCTCTCTTTCAACCCCTGCCTCCTAGTATGTCCCGTGTATTCATATTACATGGCTTTTCCTTTCTCAAAAAGGTTACTCATTCTCCCTGAGGTGTAAGGACTTGCCTTAGTCATTCCAGTTGCTGTAACAGAATTCGATAGAGCAGCTTAAACAATGGATATTTATTTCTCACAGTTCTGGAGGCTGGGAAGTTCAAGATTAGGTGCCAGCAGACCTGGTGTTTAGTGAGGACCCATTTCCTAGTTTGCAGATGGCCATATTCTCCTCGTGTCCTTACATACATAGCAGAGAGAGAGCAAGCTCTCACGTCTCTTCTTATGAAGGCACTAATCCTGTTCATGAGGGCTCCACCCTCATGACATAATTACCTCCCAAAGACTCCACCTCCTAATACCAACACATTGAGAGTTAGGATTTCAGCATACGAATTTTGTGGGAGACACAAACATGCAGTCCATTATAGGACTTAATGTGTCATTCTTCTTAAAGAGTTTGCAATAGAAAGAAACTCATTTTTTTGAGACTTACTCCACTCAGAATGCTTTCAGAGAATGGTGGGAAGAACACAGTGAATTTGCTGGCATTAGTAAGAAAGATGTTTTTGGTACCCTACTGAATCATCCATGTAGGCAATTGTCTTCTCCATTTACACACCAGTTTAAGTTCTCTAATAATAAGTTCTTGGGGGAATATCTGGGAAAAGCAAGTATTTGGAACCATTCCTATCTGAAAAGTTGCTATAAATCCTTTACCCCGGGCATTAGCAGATTAAATCATTTTTTGCAGAAACAGAGTGAGGTTTAATTCTTAGTAATGTAGATTAGCTCTATTTCATTTGTTAACATCTGTTTTTAGCAGAACATGGGCAATACAAATCAATGTTTAGGTAAAGAAAACTATAATCTATCTTTAGAGATGTGAGATTTAAAGTTCTGCCTAATTAGCTAGTCCTGGACATCACTAAATATGTTTTTAAAACTTTTTCAAGTTATATAAACGTGATATGCTATCTGTCTTACAAAACAAACACCGTTATTTCCGTTGTTTTCTTCTACCGAGGTAAAATATTATTTAAATATTGCAACTTAATGCTTCAAGGTCTTGTCTAAACAGAAACATTAAGCTTGCTGGTTCACATTTTCCTAATTATCTCTTTTCCATTATTTAGGTATTTTGTTTGTTTGTTTTTGACAACTGGCCAGTTCCAGGATCCAACCCCTTGACCTTAGCAACACCATGCTCTGACCAACTGAAATAACTGGCCAGCCTCTCTTTTCTGTTTTTAAAGTTGGCCTCTTATCAATCATTTTTTAGTCTTTCCACATGTGCCCTTGTTTTTTGATAAGATGTCAAAGTAATAGCAAATGGCTCCACCATGGTAAGTTTTTGTGTTTCCTACGTGTTTTTGATCATCAGGACATGAGTTTCCATCAAATCATAGACCTCAGATATCCATAGTGTAATACTTTGTTGTAATTTAAAATATGAATTAGCCTCGGCTCTTTCATTTTAAAGGTTATCTCCATGATTTTATTTAAGGATAGGATAATTTGAATCTCTCATTTTATGAGATCTCAAATTTATGTAATTGCTTGGTATCAAGTCGATTTTTATATTTTAGGACAATACTAAAGGAATCAACTAAAGATAGACATAATTTTTCTCCTCTGTTAATGATTTACACTTGTATTTTTCCCATTAGTTTAAAAAAGTGTCAAGGACCCATGGGTGAATGGAAACTCTTTGGAGAAAGGTCTTTGACAGATATATGAAAGAAATAAAAGATTTAGATGTGACTTTCATGCTCTCTACTAGTGAATAGAAACATAGAAAGATTATAGTTATCCAAAGGCAAAACTGTTTTCTTTCCTACCCTATTTCAATACTCTATTTCCATAATTTCCATCCTATATCCATAATCACTGCTTTTTTGTTCTATCCTCTTTCTTAATCCTCACTTGAATTCTGATCCTTTCTGTATGAACACTTTTGTGTGTGTGTGTGTGTGTGTATACACACACACACACACACACACACACACACACACAAGGGTACTTCAAAATGTTCATGGAAGAATAGAATTAAAAGGTAACATGAATCTTACCACAAACATTTTGAAGTACCCTTGTATTATGTGCCCAGTGACATGAGTTTCTCTACTCTTTAATCTCCTGAAAATCCACTTTTTAAAAGTGATTCATTCAGGTAAAGAGAATTAGACACCATAGATTAATTTTGTGCTTTACATGTGACTAAACAGTCTATAAGAGTACTTGTTTCCATGCCTTCACCAACATCGAATTTTAAAATTTTTTACAATTTTCAATGAATGATAGAATTTAAAAAACCCAGCATTTTATTTTTCCTAATTAAAAATTACTTATTGAATTTCCTTATTATGTAAATCTATAATGTTCATTACAGAAAAATAGTGTGTTAAAGATTTTAAAAAGTAGCCATAACACAAAAACCAACAGATAGTCAACATTAACACATTCTTTGTATATATAGGCATTTTCTGTTATGGCTTTTACTTTAAAAAAAAAAATCTTAATTGACACACAGTAATTATACTTATCTATGGGGTACAGTCTGATGTATTGATACATATATATGTTGTACAATAATCCAGTTAGGGTAGTTAATGTATCAGTCACCTTGTGCATTTATCATTTCTTCGTGGTGAAAACATTCAAAACCCTCCCTTCTATCTGTTAAGTAAAACACAAAACTTAATCTTGACCATAGTCACCCTACAGTGCAATAAACATCAAAACTTATTTCTCCTATCTAATTGAATTTTGTGTTTGTTGGCTAACCTCTCCCTATTTTCCCTCATCCGTATACCCCTCTCCAGTCTATGGTAACCACTGTTCTACTCTCCGTACAGCTTTTACTTTTCATGTCATGCTTACATTTGATAATTTTTTTTAACCTATATTTCCTTATAATGATTTTAAGAATTTGGTTAATTTAATTTTTTTATTTTTAATTGTGGTAAAATACACTAACATAAAATTCACCATTGTCACCAATTTTAAGTGTACAGTTCAGTTGTCTTAAGGATATTCACATTGTTGGGTAGCCAATCTCCAGTACTACAAAACTGAAACTCTATATTCATTAAACAGTAATTTCCTTTTACTCCCTTCCCTGCAGACCCTGGCAACCACCACTCTACTTTCTGTTTCTATGAATTTGATTGCTTTAGATATTTCACGTATAAGTAAAATCATACAGTATTTGTCGTTTTGTAATTGGCTTATTTCAAATAGCATAATGTCCTCGAGGTTCATCCATGCTGTGGCATGTGTCAGAATTTCCTTCCTTTTTAAGGCTAAACAATATTCTGTTGTATGCTGCTGTGGGCTGAATATTCCCCCCACACTCATTGAAGCTTGAATTATGTTCCCCTAGTTTTATGTATTAGAATCTTGGCCCTCACCGTGTCTATTGGGAGGGTGGGAAATCCTATTATGTAATTGATAGGTAGGGCCTTCAAGAGGTGATTGCATTGTAGGAACATGCTTTAATGAATGGATTAATAGTGGTGCTCAGGGGCAGGGTTCTGACGGCTTTAAAAGGAGAGTACATGAGGAACTATCTTGCTCTCCGGGACCTTCTGTACTCTGAATCTTCACTGAAGACAATAGTGTAAGTAACTAGTGACAGGACAATATGAGGAATCTGAAATCTTTCCACAACTTGGTCTTTCTGCAGAATGACTCCATAGATTAAATTCCCACTGATCTTCAAATCCAGAAAGGTAAGAGAATGGAGGGTACTGTTCTCAATTCCTCCTCCCCCTTCACCCCCAAATCTAATCATTCACCATTTTTATTTTATTTCATTTTATTTTATTTTTATGGTGGTAAGAACACTTAACCTAACATCTACATTCTTAAATTTTTAAGTGCATAATAGAGTATTTTTAACTCTAGGTACAATGTCGTACAACAGATCTCTACTTACTCATCCTGCATAACTAAAATTTTATAGCCATTGAACCGCAACTCCCCATTTCCCCTTCCCCCAGCTCCTGGCAACCACCATTCTACTCTCTGCTTCTATGAGTTGGACTATTTTGCATACCTCATGTAAGTGGAATCATGTGATATTTGTCCTTCTGTGACTTGCTTTTTTCACCTAGCATAATGTCCTGAAGGTTCATCCATATTATGGCAAGATTTCCTTATTTTTTAAGGCTGCATGATAGTCGATTTTATGTATATACCACATTTTCTTTATCCATTCATCCATTGATGCACATTTAGGGTTTCTGTCTAATATTCTCTATTTAGTTGATTTTTCCAAATGCTTGTCAAACCTGTGTCCTCCTTCAACACCTTTGATGTAGAAAAAGGGCATACATCCTGAGAACTTTATTGAATCTCCAAATGTATAAGGTACTCCTAAGATAACCCTGTAAAGTATGTCTTAGTTCATTCAGACTGCTATAACAAAATACCATAACTGGGTTGCTTATAAACAACAGAAATTTATTTTTTACAGTTCTGGAGGCTGGGAAGTCCAAAATTATGGCAGATTCAAAGAGATCACTTTCTTACTCATAGACAGCACCTTCTTGCTGTGTCCTCAAATGGTGGAAAGGGCAAGGGTCTCTCTCAGGCCTGTTTGTTTGTTTGTTTATTTTGGCAGCTGGCTGGTATGGGGATCCAAACCCTTGACCTCGATGTTATAACACTCAGGCCTATTTTATAAGGACATTAATCCCATTTTTGGGGACTCCACTCCTTTGACCTAATCACCTTTGAAAAGCCCACCTCCTAATACCATCCATCACCTGGGATGTTAGGATATCAACATCATATATGAATGTGGGGGGGGCAGGACCCAAACATTCAGACCATAGAAAAGAATAATTGAAAATTTTAAGTGTCCCTATCAGACTCTTAATGATAAATAAAGGCTTAAGGTTCATTTATGACATTTTAGTATTAATGTTAATAGTACTAGAATAAATTGCATTCTGCATTCCATTACATCATTATTGTGATAACACATCCTAAATCTGTGTGTAAAATGGGAAACATCATCTTTGCTAAGATGAATACAATGCTGTCTCATTAGTTACTTGACTCATATTACACTCATCCAAATAACAAAATTAAAAAGTTCCATAATACTCTGTGTTGGAAAGGATTGGGGAAACAGACACTCTCATCCTTTGTAAGTATAAATTGATACAAGCACTTTGGAAGACAATTTGGCAATATTTAACAAAATCATACACACATGTGTTTTAGCAGTTATAATTCTGGGAATTCATTCTATAGAGATATTCATGTGTCTATGACACGATGTATGTATTAGAATACATGATATATTAGCCAAAATTTGTAAACAAACTAGCTATTGATAGAGAACTGTAACTTAATTTTATGTGGCAACTTGGCTGGGCCACGGTGCCCGGATATTTGGTTTAAATATTATTCTGGACATTTCTGTGAGGGTGTTTTTGGGTGAGAGTTAAGATTTAGGTCAGTGGACTCTGAGTAAAGCAGATTGTCCTCCATACCATGGGTGGGCCTCATTCAATCAGTTGAAGACCTGAGCAGAACAAAGACTGACCTATCCTAAGCAAGAAGGAATTCTGCCAGCAGATGGCCTTCAGACTCAAACTGCAACATTGGCTCTTTCCTGGGCCTCCAACCTGCCAGCCCACCTTGCAGATTTTGGACTTGCCAAGCTCCATGATTGCATGAGCCAATTCCTTAAGACAAATGTCTTTCTATATTCTTTTTCTCTGGGGAATCCTAATACAGGAACTGATTAAATAAGTTATAGCGCAACCATTCAATGGAATATTATCCAAACACTAAAGAGGAACAAGAAACTTGTAACAGTGTTTCCTCCAGGGAGGAGAGCTGGATGCCAGATAGCAGGAAAGAGAAAGAGGTATTTTTCACTCTCTATCCTTTTTTACCTTTTGGATATCATAAAGTCCTTGCATCAACTATTCAAAACATAATTGATTGTTTTAAAATATTATATTTGTATTTTAGCTTCAGCCAAATGTGGTTTTCGTTGTTTGTTCTTTATTTTGTACCTTTTGAGAGGACCGAGTAAGAGAAAAATAGTATTTTAGATCACTTTAAAAATAAAATTTGTGGGGCCGACCCCGTGGCTCACTCGGGAGTGCAGCACAGGGAGCGCAGTGGCGCTCCCGCCGCGGGTTTGGATCCTATATAGGGATGGCCCGGTGTGCTCACTGGCTGAGCGTGGTGCGGATGACACCAAGCCAAGGGTTACGATTCCCTTACCGGTCACAAAAACAAAACAAACAAAAATAAATAAATAAATAAATAAATAAATAAAATAAAATTTGTGGATTAAGTTTAAAAAAATAAAAATAAAATTTGTATTTAATTTGAGTCTGAATCATTTAATATGTGCTATGGTATGCAATGACTTTATATTCTGCATTGTAACAGTATTATAATCATTTTAATTTATCAAATTAGTATATGTATTAACTATAATATAAACATATAATACAAAAGCATTCTCTGTATGAAATTACATATTCATAACTTAAAGTTTGAGTTATCAAAATACAAACAAGTTACATTATATGCTTTCATAAACTCTTAATATGTTTATTTAATTTTCTTTAACTATTACTATAAATGCAAGATTTCTTTTAGCCCTATTATCTTTTAAGTTTTTAACAGAACTTTTAGATTTTCATCCCAAATCCAGTAATACGTGCTGGAGACAAGTGTCACAATAAAATCCATCAAAACATGCTACCATGTTCTTCCCACACACAAGTGGTACCTGTCATCTCTGCACTGATGTATTACTATAATTCAGTGAAGTTGTTTGTGGATCATAAAAGTTCAATTTTCTATCTACCTTAAACAGATATCAAATTTTAATCTAGTGAAGAACAATCCATACTGAAAAAGAAATTTGCAGTCATCTCTCAGGCACCCAAAGTAACTTGCCCTTAATACACATGTGCCTAGTTGAATTAATGTCCTCTTTTTAGCTCATCCAAGTACTTTTGTGTGCCAGAAGAAAAAATACACAGTGGAGGGAAGGCAGGAGGATGGAATGGGTAACATGGCAGGTTATAATTTATCAGGATTACTTCATTTTAAATATTACTGAATAGTGCTGATAATACCAAGGTTCAGAGTTCAATCCCTGTACAGGCCCAGCTGCACCAAAAAAAAAAAAAGCTTGATTGTGTAAATACTACTGGAGAAAAAATATCTACCACATAACACCCTTATTTAGTAATCACCATACTATTTGTTATTGTCCCATTTTATGAAAGGAGATTAGCAGCAGCTCCTAATGTTAAGTACTAAAATGTTTACTCCTTCTTTGGTTGAGTGGACATTTGTTTATTGCCTATACAGCATTCATTTCTTCTTTTCCCTTCAAACAACTATTAGATTCTCTTTTGGGGAATCTACCCAATGCTGTTTATGGGGGATTTACCTACTGCCACCTGCAGGTGTGGGCCCAATAGGCCCACGCCAATCAGCGTAACTCCATCCCTTTGACACTCTGATTGGTTTAGGGAGAGTGATATTTATGAGGGCAAATAGAATTAAAAGATAATGTGAGGGCTATCTGGTTAGCTCAGCTGGTTAGAATGTGGTGCTGTAACATCAAGGTCAAGGGTTCAGATCTCCATACTGGCCAGCCGCCAAAACAAAACAAAACAAAAGATAGTGCAAAACTTTACATGAACTTTTTGAAGACCCCCTCATATGTTCATTGCTATAGAATAATTTTGTAACTAACAACTTTATTGTATTCTCTTATTGTTTCTAATAGTCAAATTTCTTGGATTTTCCAAATAATCGTATCTGCCAATTATAATTGTACCCACTCATCTCTTTTTATCTTTCTCTAATTGCATTTAGCTAGTACCTCTAGAACAGTGTTAAATAATCAGCAGTGTTAAACCTCTAGAACATCCCTGTTCCTGATGTTAATGAGGATGCTTGCAGTATTTATCCTTTCAGCATAATGCTAACTTTAGGGTTTAGGTAACTACATCTTATGTCAAGGAGGTTTTCTTCTATTCCTTTTTCATTAGGAGGTTTATTTTCTTAAACTAATAGTAGATATTGAATGTTATCAAATGCCTTTTGGCATATATAGAAATTATATTATTATTTTTATGATTTTCTCCTTAGATCTATTAATGTAACAAATTACTCTATTTTAGGTTCACTGATATTGAATAATCCTTGCATTTTTTAATATAAACCTTACTTGATCCAGTATATTATAATTTTACTGTGCTACTGAATTCTACTTGCAATCTTTTTTAGGAACTTTGCATTTATTGCCATAGGTGAGGTTGGTTTGTGTGGCTTTTTTAATGCAGTGATTGGGTTTTATTAAAGTAATATAGAAGGTTTTCTTCTTGAAATATACTTTGAAACACTTTATTTTTTTTTTTTTTTTTTTTTTTTAAAAGATGACCGGTAAGGGGATCTCAACCCCTAGCTTGGTGTTGTCAGCACCACGCTCAGCCAGTGAGCAAACCGGCCATCCCTATATAGGATCCGAACCCGTGGCCTTGGTGTTATCAGCACCGCACTCTACCGAGTGAGCCACGGGCCGGCCTTGAAACACTTTAAATAGCATTAGAATTATCTGAATTTCTTGTGAAATTTCTGGGCGTGATACATTTTGTCAAGAGAAGGGAAAGGAATATTAGGTTTTTACTTTATTTCTTCTGTGGTAATTGGTTCATTTGGATTTTCTGCCTCTTCCGGAGTCAGTTTTGGCATTATGTCTACCTAATTATAGCACACATAAGTAATATCATGAATAAGATAGTCCTTATTGTTCTTTTCTTTCTTTCTTTCTTTTTTTTTTCTTTTGCAGCTGGCCGGGATGGGGCTCTGAGCCCATGACCTTGGTGTTCTAAGGCTGCACTCTAACCAACTGAGTTAAATGTCAAGCCCAGTAATCACTGTGAAAACACAGAGTATAACTTCTTTCTAAGGTTCATTTATCTATTCATCCCTGTTTTCAACTCTATTTTCATAGATAGTAAAATTATCTGTGACAGGGATAAGCAGAGTCTCATGATTCTTTTGATTTCTTCTACATAAGTAATTATTTCTCCCTTTTCATTTCTCATTCTGTGTATTTGTGCTTTGTCTTTCTGTTGTTGTTGTTAAGGTCACTTAATTTATATTATGGTGTTACTGTGTTTTTCTTAAAGCATAGCTCTTGCATATATTTATTAGTTCTACTTTTTTTCTGTTTTCTAAATTATCAAGTTCTGATTTATCTCCATTAATTATTTTCTTCTCTTTTCTTTAGATTAACTTGCATTTTGTTTTCTAATTTATAATTCATATATTTTTATTCTTTATTTTTTATCAACAAAAGTATTTTACAGCTATAACATTACTCCTGAGTATGGCTTAAGTAGCTCATTGATTCTGATATAGTTTTTCATGGGTGTTATTTCCTATATAGTCTACAATTTTAGTTTTAGTTGTATCTATCACCCAAGAGTTGAGAGCTCCTGCTTTTCAAATTTCCAGATACTCGTGGTAGAGGCTTTGTGTAATCTGGTTTTGCTATTAATTTCTACTCTTACTGCATTGTGATTAGAGTTGTCCAACCTTTTCCATTTTGTAGTTGTTTTTTTTTAATGGTTTAATACATGGTCATTTAAAAAACATTTCCTATGGGCACTTAAATACACATTTTCTGTTTTAATAATATTTATTTAAATTTAAACAATTTATTGTTTTAACAATCAAAAGTCCATTTTATTTATGATTTTTTTACCTTGCTGAAATTCTGATTTTATTTTATTTATTTTATATTTTATTTTTTTGAAACATAATTGATTGTATGTATCTGTGAGGAACAGCGATGAATATTGATACCCGTGGGCATTATGTGATGCTCAAATCAGGATAATTAGTATATTCAGTATTATATACACAACATAATCACTTTTTGTGTCCCTTCACCAATTTCTCGCTACCCTCCCCCCTCCCCCTTTCCCACCTCTGGTAGCCTCAGTTCTGTTCTCTCCTTTTGAAAGTTCAATGAATTATTATGGTAACAATACCTCTGTTTCTTTCTTTCTTTCTCTTTTTATTTATTTGTTTACTTTTTAACTCCCACTTATGAGTGACAACATGTGGTATTTTTCTTTCTGTGCCTGGCTTATTTCACTTAACATAATATTCTCTAAGTTCATCCAAGTTGCTGTGAATGGCAGTATTTCATTTTTTTTTTTATGGCAGAGTAGTATTACGTTGTGTATATACCATATTTTCCTTATCCAGTCATCCATCAATGGACATTAGGTTGGTTCCAATTCTTGGCTATTGTAAATAGAGCTGTGATATTATTTAGGTGCATTATAATATTACTTATTTTTTGTCATCTTGGTCCATTATAGATTGAAGTGATTAATTTCCTACCACAAATGTTTTTATTTCTTATTGCATCACTTGCTATTCTTGCTTTATGAATGTTAATGCTATTTTATTTGATACATAGATATAAATTATTCACATTTTCCTAGTAAATTATATAAATTATACCCTTGAACATTATAAAGATCTCTTCTTTTTTCATTTGATAGTTTTGGGCCTGAATCCAACCTAGCCTGGTGCAAGCTTATAATCTCTGCTTTCTTTTTGTTTGCATATGCCTAACTTACTTTGGCTCATCCTTTTATTTTCAAGCTTACTGAATTACTTTGTTTTAGGTGAATTCAATGCTGAACTTTGTTTACTTTGAAATGTAATCTAAATGTTCTTCTCTTTTTTTTAACAGGTGTGTTTAGTTCATTTATATTCATTGATTTGACAGATATATTTGGTCTCAATTTTTTTCATGTTATTTTTGTAATTGTTTTATATTTTCAAAAATATGTCACTAGTAGGCAGTTTCCTTTTGTTTCCTTTCCTTTTCTTTTTTTTTTTCCCTCTGTGTATTTCTTCTGTTAAATAGGAAGGTTTGCATTGTTCTAGTTGATATCTTTACAATTACAATTTTATAGAATGTCTCAATCTTTTATTTTCAAATCTTTCTACTATTTTCCTACCATTAGCATTGATTAAATTAATGTGTTTTCTCTTTCATTCCCTACTTCTTTTTATCTTTTTATACTTATCCATTGACTTCCAGCTATCAAAGATAAGGAAATCAACGTATTTGCAGTACCATTTGCTTTCTTTCCCCTTTCTCTTGCAGCTCTTGCTTATTTTTTATTTTTACCTTGTCAGGAATATAAGATTTACATTTGTTTTTTATCCCATATTGTTTCACTCTTATATAAATATACTCAATTGCTCCCTGCTAGTCCTCTGTAGTAGTTTCTCAGGTTATCTTTTGTTTGACCTGTTTTGTCATCTGATGGAATTATAAAGTAGGATTCAAGGGAACAATATGCATACTCAACACTTTGTTTTATGCTTTTACACGAGAGCAACAATTATATGATACCTCTGGATCATGTCGTTTTTTCTTTAAAGACTTTCTAGCATTAAAATTTTCTATGGAGAAGTCTGAAGCTAGCTTTATTTTTTCTGGCTAAATTACTTTATCTTTTTTAATGATGCTTTTTATCTTCGAAGTTCAGTAACCTTATTTTTATTTTTTTCTCCAGCTTTACTGAGGTGTACCAAACAATAAAAATTGTAGGGCTGACTGGTTAGCTTAGCTGGCTATAGCATGATGCTGATAACACAAAGGTCCAGGGTTTGATCCCTGTACTGGCCATCTGCCAAAAAAAATTTTAAATGTATCTAGTTAGCGTGTATAACTTGATGATTTGATAAAAGTGTACATTGTAAAATAATTACCAAAATAAAGCTAATTAACTCCATATAATTATATTTCTTTTCTTTTTTGTAGTCAGAACACTTAAGATCTACTCTTTGGCAAATTTCAATTACTGTACAGTATTATTAGTTATAGTAACTTTGTTGTACATTAGAGATCCAGAACTTATTCATCTTGCATAATTGAAACTTTGTTCCCCTTAACCAACTTCTCTCCATTTCCCCCTCCCCCAGCACCTAGCAAACACTCTTCTACTCTTTTATATTCCACATATAAGTGAGATCATATAGTATTTGTCTTTCTGCATCTGGCTTATTTTATTTAGCATAATGTTTTCCAGGTTCATCCATGTTGTCACAAATGGCAGTATTTCCTTCCTTTTAAAGGCTGAATAATATTCCACTGTGTGATGTGTGTGTGCATGTGCACGTGTGTGTATATATCACATTTTCTTTATCCATTCATTCATCAACAGGCATTTAGGTTGTTTCCATATCTTGGCAATTGTGTATAATGCTAAAATGAACATGGGAGTGCAGATATATCTTCATGATCTTGATTTTATTTCCTTTGAATGTATACCAAGAAGTGGGATTGCTGGATCATAAGGTAATTCTATTTTTAATTTTTTGAGAAGCCTCTATACAGTCTTCCATTATTGCTATACCAATTTACATTCTCACCAACAGGGTAAAAGGGTTCCCTTCTCTCCATAGCCTCACCAACACTTGTTATCTTTTTGTCTTTTTGATAATAGCCATACTAACAGGTGTGAAGTGATATCTCATTGTGGTTTTGATTTTCATTTCCTTCAGGATTAGTGAAATTGAGCACCTTTTCATATACCTGTTGGCGATTTGTATGTCTTTTTGAGAAATGTCTATTCGGGTCCTTTGCCTGTTTTTCCATGGGTTATCTGGTTTTTGTTCTGTTTTGTTTTTGCTTTGAATTGTATGAGTTCCTTATATATTTTGGATATTAACCACTTGTCAGACATATAGTTTGCAAATATTTTCTCGTATTTCATAGGTTGCATTTTTCACTCTGTTGATTGTTTCCTTTGCTGTGCAGAAGCTTTTTATTTTGACACAATCCTACTTGTCTATTTTTGCTTTTATTTCCTTTTGGCATCATATCCAAAAACTCTGCCCAGACCAATATCAAGAAGCTTTTTCCTTGTGTTTTCTTCTAGTAGTCTTATGTCTAAGTCTTTAATCTCTTTTGAGTTGATATTTGTATATGGGATAAGCTGAGGGACCACCTTCTTCTGCGTGTACATATCCAGTTTTTCCAACACCATTTATTGATGAGACTATCCTTTTATTATTGTATATTCTTGGCATCCTTGTCACAGACCAAGTTGGGCATATATGTGTGCATTTATTTCCTGACTTTCTATTTTGTTTTTTGTTTGGTTTTTTTTGGTCTATATTTTTGTTTTTATTCTAAGTACCATGCTGTTTGGATGACTATAGCTTTGTAATGTATTTTGAAATCAGGAAATGTGATACCACCTGCTTTGTTCTTGCTCAAGATTGCTTTCTCTATTCAGAGTTTTTGTGGTTCATATGAATTTTCGGATTGTTTTTTCTATTGGTGTAAAGAATGCCATTGGGATTTTTGTTTTTCTTGCAGCCAGCCAGTACAGGGATTGAAACCCTCGGTGTTACAAGGCCACGCTCTAACCAACTGAGCTAACTATCCAGCTCCACCATTGGGATATTGATAAGAATTGCATTGAATCTGTAGATGACTTTGGGTAGTATGGTCATTTTAACAATATTAATTTTCCCAGTCCATGAACACAGAATGTCTTCTGTAATTTTCTTCGATGTTTTCTTTAGTTTTCTTTATCAATGTTTTATAATTTTAGTATATAAGTCTTTCACCTCATTGGTTAAGTTTTTTGTTGTTGTTGTTATTCGTGGTTGGCTGGTACAGGAATCCAAACTCTTGACCTTGGTGTTACAACACCATGCTCTAACCAATTGAGCTAACTGGTTAAGTTTATTCCTAAGAATTTTATTATTTCTGTTGCTATTGCTAATAGGATTGTTTTCTTAATTTCCTTTTCAGATAGTTCTTTGTAGAAAATGTAACTGATCTTTTATGTGGCTTTTGTATCCTGCAAGCTTACTGAATTTATTTATTAGTTTTAAGAGGTTTCTCTGGAGTCCTTAGGCTTTTCCATATGTATGATCATGTCATATGCAAACAGAGATAATTTTACTTCTTCCTTTTTAATATAGATGCCTTTTGTTTCTTTCTCTTGTCTAATTGCTTTGTCTAGGACTTACAACACTATGTTGAAAAGAAGTGGTGAGAGTGGGCATCCTTGCCTTGTACTGGATTTTAGATGAAAAGATTTCAGATTTTCTCCAATGATGACAATGTTAGCTGTGGGCCTTTCATTTATGGTATTTATTGTGTTGAAGTAAATTCATTCTGTACCTATTTTGCTGAGAGTCTTAAATATAAATGGATGTTGAACTCTGTCAAATGCTTTTGCTACGTCTATTGAGGTGATAATGTGGGAGGTTTTCTTCTTTCAGTTGTTAATGTATTGTATCACATTGATTTATTCTAAGAATGTGTTGTTTAGTTTCTAGGTACTAGTAAATTTTTCCATTTTCTTGCTATTATTTATTTCTAGTTTTATCCCTTTGTGGTCAGAAAAGTTACTTGTATTGATTTAGATATTCATAAATTTATTAAGACTAGTTTTGTGACCTAACACGTAATCTATCTTGAAGAACGTTCCATGCATGTCTGAGAAAAATGTATATTTTTCTGCAGTTGAGTGAGAAGATCCAAATATATCTGTTAAGACTATATTGAATATATAGAACGTTGTTCAAGTCAGCTGTCTCTTTATTGATTTTCTGTCTGAATGTTCTGTCCTTTATCATAAGTGGGAGTATGAAGTCCCCTATTATTATTGTATTGCTGTCAATTTCTCCCTTCAGATATGTCAATATTTGCTTTATATATTTTGATGCTCTAATGTTGGGTACATATATATCTATAATTGATGTATCTTCCTGTTGAATTGATCTTTCAACATTATATAATGACCTTCTTTGTCTCTAGAGACAGTTTTAAACTGCAAATCTATTTTGTCCGATATAAATATAGGCACCCCTGCTTGCTTTTGGTTACCATTTGCATAACATATCTTTTCCATCCCATCCCTTCACTTTCAGCCTATGTGTGTCTTTAAATCTAAAGTGAGTCTCTTGTAGATAGCATATCACTGGATCCTGTTGTTTTATCCATTCAGCCACTCTATGCCTTTTGATTAATGAGTGTAATTCATTTACATTTCAAGTAATTATTCATAGATGACAGCTCAATATTGTCATATTGTTAATTGTTTTCTGTTTTACAGTCATATTGTCCCTCTCTTTCTCTATTCCTGTTTTATTTTGCTATTCATTGATTGTTTTTTCTAGTGATTTGCTTTGATTCTTTTCTCTTTATCTTTTGTGTATCTATTTTAGGTTGTTTTTGTGATTATCTCAGGGCTTGCATAAAATATCTTCTAGTTATAACCATCTATTTTAAGTTGATAACAACTTAACTTTAGTTGCATATAAAAACTCTACTTTTACCTCCCCACATACAACTTGTATTCTTGTTGTCAGAGTTTGCTTCTTTTTATACTGTGTACTTGTAAACAAATTTTTATCTTTCAACTTTTATATTAAGGTTAAAAGTAATTTATGCATCAACATTACAGTGTTACATTATTCTGTATTTGTCTCTATATTTATCTTTACCTGTAAGATTTATCCTTTCAAATATTTTCATTTTGTTGTTTAGTGTGTTTTTGTTTTACCTTGTTATTTAGTGTATTTTTATTTAACTCTCTTAAGCATTTCTTGTAAAATAGGTCTAGTAGTGATGAACTCTTTCAGGTTTTGTTTGTCTGGGAAAGACAGTATTTTCCTTCATTTTTAAAGGATAATTTTTCTTTGGTTGGCAGTTTTTCTCTTTCAGTACTTTGAATATATTATCTTACTCTCTCCTGGCTCTAAAGGTTTCTGTTGAGAAATCAGCTGATAGTCTTATTGTAGTTCCATTATACGCAATAAGTCACTTTTCTTATGCTGCTTTCAAAAATCTCTCTTTGTCCTGATATTTGACAATTTGACTATAATTTATCTCATTTTACTCTTTGAGTAGATCCTTTTTGGGGACTTTTGAGCTTCATGAATCTGGATGTCTGTTTACTTCCCAAGATTTGGTAAGTATTCAGCTATTGTTTCTTTAAATAAGCTTTCTTTCCCTTTCTTTCTCTCTCTGCTCTCCTTTTGAGACTTCCATAATGCATATATTGTTTTTGCTTAATCGTGACCCATAAATCCTGTAGGCTTTCTTCATTCTTTCTATTTTTTTGCCCTTTTTTCTCCTTTGATTGGATAATTTCAAATGACCTATCTTTGCATTTGTACGTTCTTTCTTCTGCTTGATTGATTCTACTGTTGACACTCTCCATTACACTTTTCATTTTGCTTATTGTATTCTTCAGCTTAGTTCCAGGATTTGTTTGGTTCTTCATTAAGATTTCTATCTCTTTGTTGAATTTCTTATTTCATTCTTGTATTATTTTTCTGATTTTGTTGACTTGTCTATCTGTGAACTCTTGTAGCTCGCTGAACTTATTTAGGAAATTCATAGATTTCCATTCCTTTGGAGTTGGGAAAATTAGTGTGTTCCTTTGATGGTTTCATGTTTCTTTGATTTTTTATGTTCTTTGAAGCCCTGCATTGGTGTCTGTGCATTTGAAGAAGGAGTTACCTCTTCCACACTTTGCAAACAGGATTTGGTGGGGAAAGACCTTTACCTATAGATGGGTATGGGGCACCACCTGGGTGGGGTGACTCCAGCTCTGGAGAGGTACAGTTGAAACTCCTTCTGTGTAGGAGTACAGTGGCATGGACTTGGAGCAACTCCATATGCTGTGGTTAGCATTGGTGAAGACTGATGGGGTCTGGGAGGGAGAGGATCCTTGGTGGCAAAAGCTACAAGTACCTGTGATGGTGGCAAGAGTTACTGAGATCCTTGGTGGCAAAGGTTGTTGGGATCCTCTGCTCTCATTTTCCCCATGGGGAACTGTCACAGCCAAGGGGATCCTTCTTGGTGCCCATCTGTGCCAACCTTGGTGCTAACCTGGGAGATGGGTTAACACAAGTAAACTGCTTTTTCCGCTATTCTGTGTGGCCATCCTCAGTTTCTCTGCTTCACTGGTGTGTTACAGCTACTTCATTGTACTCTGGAACTCTCCCAGAGTTAATTTGTCAGTGGGTAGTCGTTTAATTGTTTTTGTGGAGGGGCAAACACGGGGACTTCCTAGTCTACTTTCTTCCTGACATCACGCTGATTAAAGCTTCTGAACTTTCAGCAGCTTTAATCAGCTATGTCTTGTTGGTCATTCTTCTAGGAGAGTTTCTCCTTATATGTTTTGGGTCCTTTTAAGATGTAGGTTCAAGTACTCTTATTTTAGGAGAATTTTCTATAATAATATTTTGAAGTATTATTTTATTACTTTTGTTTGCTTTCTTCACAATTCAATTATGCAAGTAGCTCTCCTTTGCTTACCTTTTACATCTATCATTGCCTTCTAATCCTTTAAAATTTTTCTTCATTTCCATTTCATTTTGCTCACTTCCTCTCTTCTGTCCCAATGTCCTTTCTTTGTTTTCAGAAGGGCCTATTTACTCATGTATTCCTTTCCATTTTGCTTTCATTTTCTGCAATATTTACTTGTTTTCTCTCACTCTTCCGTGTGCTCCATCAGCTAACATTTTATTTCTTCCTGTGTGTTAACATGTGTTCCATGAACACTTATATTTCTGCTTTATGGGTCTTCCTCATGGAGGGGATTCCTTTGTTCTGCTTTTAAGATTCATTGTAAAATGTTTGATTATAATTTTCAGCTGCTCTATAGAAACATTTTGCTCTAAGTATGCTTTATCAACCCTTTGTTTCTTCCTGTTCTGTTTTTCCTTTTCTTTGTGTAGCATTTTTGCATGGATACTGTGCATATTCTTTTTTGTTTACTTATCTATGAAGCAACTGAATTTTTCCTGTATAACTTCTTGAAAAACAGTTACATAGTGGCAGGACCAGAGCCAGTTATAGGTTACCTGAAATTTTTTTACAACCATGATTTTGTGTAATTTTGTTTAGCCTTTACTTCTCTTTAGTCAAGGAAACCAGGCAGGGAATTTCCACAGTGCACTTTTCTTTTTCTGCTCTGCCATAGAGACATACTGCTTCCTATAAATATGGCTTGTCTATATATTTTCTTATTTCAATCCTTTACCCCTTCTGCTTCTCAGAAACCAGGACCAGGAGTGCTTTCACGGCCAGCGTGTATACCCTGTATTTAGAATGTAAAAATAAGTCTGGATGGCTAGCTCAGTTGGTTAGAGTATGGTGTCATAACACCAAGGTCAAGAGTTCAGATCCTTGAACCAGCCAGCTGCCAAAAAAAAAAAAAAAAAGATTGTGGAAATAAAGGCATACCTCTTACCTTTAAGAAATGTTCTTTGCTCTCTCTTTATAAGATTATGTTCACAAAGTCTCTCTCTGCTTTCACTACTGTGCACCTCTGCATGATCTCACCTGCTTTGAGAGAACCATTCCATTTATTTTGTTGTTTGGGATTTTACCTGGTTCCCTATTTTAATGGGAAATATAGCTTGTGAGTTTTTTTTCTTCTTTCCTTTCTCTTTTCTTCTTATTATTGCTTTTGTATGATTTCCAGTGAGAGAAAAGAGAAATGAGAACTTCACACTACCATCTTGGATATATTTTGAAGGTAAACACAACAGGACCTGATGATTGATTAAATATGAGAAGTGAGATTTCTGACTGGAACAATTAAGTGGAATGTGGTTTTATTCACTAAGGTAGGAAACTCTAGAGGTCTGATAGAGAAAAAATCATGAATTCAGTCTTATACATGTAAAATTTGAAATACTTGTAAAACATGTAAGTGGAGATGTTAGTTAGGAAATTGGAAACAATGTCTATAGTTCAGAGAAGAGATTTGGCCTGGAGGGGTTACATAGAAAAGAGAAGCATCTGGGGCCCTGGATAAAAGCTTAGAAACCCCAACATGTAGAAACTAATAGAAGGAGAACCATGAGAGAGAGGGGTATATGAGAGTTAGGAGGAAAATCATGAGTATGGTGTCCCAGAAATCAAGAAAGAAGAATAAATGTTTCAATAAAGAAGTAGTCAATTTGTTAAATGCAGTAAAAGGTGAAATAAGATGTAGATAGAAAGGTGTGCATTGGATTTTAAAGCCACATGGAAGGTCACTAAGACTAACCTATGATGCTTAATGAAAGCAGTTTTCATGGACTATAGGGCAGTAGCTAGATTGAAGAAGCTTGTGGAGGGAATAGGAAGTGAGAAGGTAGAGAAATGTAGCTATGAAAGAGAACAAATAAGTGTACAGTAACTGGAGAGATGATGATAAGATCAAGGGAGGCTTTTTATTTTATCTTATTTTCAATTTTATCTATATTTATTTTTGTGGGGTACAGTAGGTTGCTTCAATAGATGCATATACTATACAATGAATCACTTAGGACAGATAGCATAGTTTTGTGCCAATTAGTCCACCGTTTCTCCTCTCCCCCCTCTCCTCACCTCTCAGCCACTAGTAACCATTATTCTACTCTCTGCTTCTATGAGAATTACTTTTGTTTTTTTTACTGTTTTTTTTTTAAGGTTCCATATATGAGTGAGACTATGCAGGATTTGTCTTTCTGTGTCTGACTTACTTCACTTAACAAGACGGTTTCCAGTTCCATCCATGTTGCTGTAAATAATAGGATATCATTTCTTCTTCTGGCTGAATAGTTTTCCATTGTGTATGTAAACCACAGTTTGTTTGTTTTTTTAATCCATTCGTTCATTGATGGGAATTTAGGTTGATTCCATCTCTCGGCTACTGTGAATAGCATTGTGATGAACATGAGAGTGCAGGTGTCTTTTTGATATATTGATTTCATTTCCTTTGGTTACATACACAGTAGTGGGATAGCTGGGTCATAATGTAGGTCCATTTTTAGTTCTCTGAAGAACCTTCAAACTGTTTTCCACAGTGGCTCTACCAATTTACATTCCTACCAACAATGTAGAGGGTTCCCTTTTCTCTGCATCCTCACCAGAATTTATTATTTTCCATCTTGTTGATAATAGCCATTCTAACTGGGGTGAGGTGATATCTCATTGTGGTTTTAATTTGCATTTTCCTGATGAAGAGTGATTTTGAGCATTTTTCATGTGCTTTTTGACCATTTGTACACCTTCTTTTGAGAAATGTCTATTCAGGTCCTTAGACCATTTTTAAATTGAATTATTTGGCTTTTTGCTGTTGAGTTGTTCATGTTCCTTATATATTCTGGATATTAGCCCCTTGTCTGATGTGTAGTTGGCAAACATTTTCTAAGAGGGAATTTTATAGCAATAAATGCCTACATCAAAAAAGAAGACTTTGAATAAATAGCCTAACATTACTCCTCAAGGAACTAGAAAAACAAGAACAAACCAAACCCAAAATCAGTAGAAGGAGAAAAATAACAAAGATCAGAGCAGAAATAAATGAATGAGAGATTTAAAAAACTACAAAAGATTGACACAACAAAGAGTCGTTTTTTCAAAAATATAAACCAAATTCATAAACCTTTAGCTAGACTAGCAAAGAAAAAAAGAAAACACTAAAATAAATAAAATCAGAAATGAAAAAGGAGACATTATAACTGATAACACAGAAATACAAAGGATTGTAAGAGACTAGTATGAACAACTATATGCAAACAAACTGGAAAACCTAGAAGAAATGGATAAATTCTTGGATACATGCAACTTACCAAGGCTGAATCATGAAGAACTAGAAAACCTAAACAGATCAATAACAAATAATAAGATTGAAGCAGAATAAAAAGTCTCCCAACAAAGAAAATCCCAGGACCACATGGCTTGACTGCTAAATTCTACTGAAAATTTAAAGAACTAATATTGATTCTTCTCAAACTCTTCCAAAAAATTGAAGATTGGGGAATGCTTCCAAACTCATTCTACAAGGCCAACATTAACCTTATACCAAAACCAGAAAAAGATACAACCAAAAAAGAAAACTACAGACCAATATCCCTAATGAACACAGATGTAAAGATCCTAAATAAAACAGAAGCCAACAGCAAATTAAAAAGATCATTCACAGTGATCAAGTGCGATTCATCTCAGGGATGCAAACATGGTTTAACATATGCAAATCAATAAATGTAATACATCACATCAACAGAATTAAGGGGAAAAAAACCATATGATCATTTCAATATATACAGAAAAAGCATTTGATAAAATCCAACACCCCTTCATGGTAATAATACTCAACTAACTAGGTATAGAAGGTATGTACCTCAACAAAATAAAGCCCACATATGACAAATCCACAACTAATATCATACTGGATGAACAAAATTGGAAGCTTTTCCTCTATGATCTGGAACAAGACAAGGATGCCCACTTCCTCCTCTCTTATTCAACATAACAATGGAAGTTCTAGCCTATGCAATAAGGCAAGAGAAAGCAATAAATGGCATCCAAATCGGAAAGGAGGAAGTGTATTAGTCTGTTTTTGTGTTGCTATAATAGAATACCTGAGACTAGGTAATTTATAAAGAAAAGAGGTTTATTTGGCTTATGGTTCTGGGACAGCTGCATCTGGTGCAGGCCTTAGGCTCCTTCTACTCATGGCGGAAAGCAGCAGGCAGCCGGCAAGATCACATGACAAGAGGAAGTGAGGGGGGGGGGGAGGGAAAGGGAACCAGAGTCTTTTAAACAACCAGCTGTCATGGGAACTAATAGAGCAAGAACTCACTCACTCCCTCCACCCCCTAGGGAGGGCATTAATCCATTGATGAGGGATCTACCCCCATGATTCAGACAGCTTCTAACACTTGCCACATTGGGGATCAAATTTCCACATGAGTTCTGGGAGGACAATACATCCAAACTCCATCACAAAATATCCCTACTTGTAGATGACATGATAATATATGTAGAAAGTCCTAAAGACTCCACCAAAAAATTGCTAGAACTATATGCCAATAACAAAATAACTAAAGAAGAAATCAAGAAAGTAATCCCATTCACAATAGCCACCAAAAAAATGTCTAGTAGTAAATTTAACCAAGGAGATGAAAGACCTCTACAATGAAAACTATAAAACATTGGTGAAAAAAATTGAAGAGGACACAAATAGAAAGATATCCCATGTTTGTGGGTTGGAAGAATTAATGTCACCAAAATGTCCATATTACTCAAAGCAATCTACATATTCAACTCAATCCCTATCAAAATACCAATGACATTCTTCAGAGAAGTAGAAAAAAACTATCTTAAAATATGTATGGAACCACAAAAGACCCCATATAGCTAAAGCAATCTTGAATAAAAAGGACCAAGTTGGAGGCATCATACTTCCTGACTTCAAAATATACTATAAAGGTATAGCAACCAGAACAGCATGGTACTGGCATACGAATAGACAAATTGACCAGTGGAAAACAGTAGGGAACCTAGAAACAAACCCATATATTTACAGCCAACTGATTTCAACAAAGGTGTTAAGAATATGCAATGTAGAAAGGACAGTCTCTTCAATAAACAGTGCTGAGAAAACTAGATATCCAAATGCAGAAGATTAAAACTGGATTGAAACTATGTAAACACAGACAAAGATCAACTCATAATGGATTATAGACCTAAATTTAAGAACTGAAACTATGAAACTACTAGAAGAAAACATAGAGGAAATGCTACACCAAATGGGAGTGGGCAGCATTTTTTTGAACAAGACCACAAAGGCACAGGCAACTAAAGCAAAAATAAATACATAAATACAAAAGTAAATGCATAAATTTATTTATTTAAAAAAATTAATGTGACTACATCAAACTAAAAAGCTTCTGCACAGCAAGGGATACTATCAACAAAGTGAAGAGACAACCTACAGAATAGAAGAAAGTGTTTGCAAGAAAGGCTTTTTAGAATGGGCAACTCTAGAGCATGTTTGTATGTGGTTAAAGTTATCCCAGGGGGAGGGAGTGGCTGATAATACAGTAAAGGGAGGGGATAACTCAAGAAGCAAGGTCTTTCAGGTAGTTATAGGGACTGGGATCCAGAACACATGTTATGCCATTGGCCTCTGATTGGAGGGGGAATCCATCAGTTGTAACTGAAGGGAACAAGGAGAAGACACAATCAGATGCAGATAGGTTTGTAGAAGGGCAAAGTGGAAAGCAAGAAGTTCCTGTTTGATGACTTCTATTTTCTCAACAAAGAATGAAGCAAGATCATCAGATAAGAGTTTTGAAGTGTTGTGGGGCAGCAGATTTGAGGATGAAAAAGAAAGTGTGAAATAATATTTTTGAAAGCAAAAAAGAAAGCTACAAGGAAGTACTATGATTGCTGTGTTGTATAAAGGGCACTTTTTAGGACTAAGTTTCCAAAGGTAGAATGAAGTCAATGTGTAATTTTCTTCATCAATGTTCATCTGCTCAGATGCAGAGCAAGAGAAGGTGAGGTAGTTGAGTTTGTACAGGGTTAGAATTTAGCCAAAGAAATCAGTGCAGCAACTGAGGATATTTTATTGGAGAAATTATAACGGTGGGCCCTGGGATGTAAACTGACAAAAAGGGATGTGAAGAGCAAGAGGGCACCAATGGATAGTGAGAAAGTGGTGGGATGAATGGAATTGGTAGTTTTTTACTGTGTTGGCCTTGTTGGTGAGACAGCTTGTGACAGTTAGGGGCACATTACTTTTTCTCGTCTTAGTCATACTTTTCTTATCTCTCTATGACACTTGGACTGATGTAAACTGTGCTTTATATTTTCACTTCACCATAGGCCTAAAATACTTTTGCTGAAGCCTACCTATAATTGAGGGGGGAGAACTGGAAGATATATGAACCTTAAAAATATGTTATGAAGGCTGGTCGGTTAGCTCAGCTGGTTAGAGCACAGCTTTGTAACACCAAAGTCAAGGGTTTGGTTCCCCGTACTGGCCAGCTGCTAAAAAAAGAAAAAAATGTGTGTGTGTGTGTGTGTGTGTGTGTTATGAAACATGCTATGTCATAGGTCAGAGCGTGGAGGACTTCACAATTGTGTGTGTGTGTATGTGTAATTCTTGATTTCATTATTTAAGAAGAGAAAAAATATTACCCTTCTTATGCTGAATCAAGTTCTGGGTCCCTTCATTAAGAGCAATCTGCTTCTAGAGTAAATTTTTACCTGACTATGATTCTGTGGCTTATCAAACGGACAGCAGATCAAATGGTAAATGGCAACAAAAATATGATTGGTGATAGCCTTTCCTCAAAAGAATCAATTTCCCTGACAGAAACCTTTGGAAAGATGAATGAATTAATCAAATCTTATTTACCTGAACTATGCGACATAAGGGATATATATTTAAAGGTGATGTAAACTAAAATAAAATTATTAGAGCCAGGTAGCATTAAGTGGAAGTCAATCTGCTTTTAAGATTTTTTATATTATATGCTAGTAATATTGATTTGATCAACATATCTCAATGTTGAACCCCCAAAATATGTATAATCAATTTTGATTCAATAAAAATTTTTTTAAAAAAGTGAATGGGGTAGGAGGTAACCTGAACAAAAAAAGATTTTATTATCTTTCTGCTTTATTCTTAGCTTTAATTTTCATAAGAACTTTTCATCTGATTTTTTTTCCATGCTAGAATACTGTCTGATATCATATACCATTTTTTCACTATATGTAATTTTACTATGTAATTAAGCAAAATTATTTGTAACCAACTATAAAAGACACATACTGGGGTTCTGATAATTAATTTATGGTTCTTTCTCACTATGGAATTGGCCAAATCTCATAGCCATATATGGCTACTGAGACAATAATATTTCTTTTTCCTGGTTCTACCCATTCTCTCTTCTGTCTCCCACCTACATTGATCTGCTTTCATACATCAAGAAACTTATTCTTGTTCTCTATTTGTATACCTTAAAATTTACTTTAAGCATAGATTTTTTTTTCTATCCTTCAATTGTTAAATAGGTGTTGCTTCCTTCCAAAATGCTGAAAATTTCCTAACACTTGGTACATACTAAACAAAAAAAGCTTCCTTTCCTACCTGTGAACATTGCAGCTTTTATCTCACTCCTGTCTGTGCCCTTAGTGTTCTGCTCAAGACTGTAATAACAGGAAAAACATTTTAAATTTTGTTCATTTTTTATGGTAAGAATATCTTCTGGATCAGAGTTACCCAATAGAACTTGCTGTGGCAATGGAAATGTTCTATCTTACATTGTCCAATAGAGTAGCCACAAGCCACATGTAGCCATTGAGCATTGGAATGTGGCTAATGCAACTGTGGAACTCAATTTTAAATATCATTGAATTTTAATAATATCAACTAAAATTTAAATAGCCACATGTGACTAGTGGCTACTGTATTGATCAGTGCAGTGCTAAATTGTATTCCACTTTAAAAGTAGGTGCTGACTGGGCAAAAAAAGAGAGGGTTATTATATTTTATACATAATAATATTACTGGCTACAGTCATTAAGGGAATTTCCTTAAAAACTATTTAAGGCCAACTCTCATTTTAGCTACACTGATACTATGCCAATATATACATATTTTTCTGTGGTCAATATACCTCATGGGATTTAAAACAGATGTTAATTTCCCTGTGTTCAGGGAAGGGAGGAAAGTCTCTTCTGAGTTCTTCATCTGTGGACAGAGATGATCATTTAAACTTATCTATTTGTTTATTAATCAAGAAAATCCTCACAATTTTTTTGCAAGATACTTTTCCTTATAATTGGAAACAGGGCATGTGTGAGAAGTTCCAAAGGAATCTATGAATATGCATATGAGTATTTGATTCTCATCCTCAGGTGCCTTGGGTTGAATGTCCCCCCAAAACTTAATCCCCACTGTAACTGTTGGAGGTGGGAGATCTTATTATAGTAATTGAAAGGTGGGGCCTTGAAGAGGTGATTAGATTGTAGGACCATGATGTAGTGAATGGTTTAAAAATGGTGGTCATGGGCATGGTTTGGAGGGCTTTAAAAGGAGAATGAATGAGGAGATTAATGTCTTTCTGCTCTGCCATTTTGCAGTGTGATACCCTGTCACCATTGAAGTCACCACCAAGGAAAGACCTGACCACATGTGTTCCCTGGACTTTGGACTTCCCAGCCTCTGAAACTATAAGCAACAAATTTTGTTTTCTTACAAATTACCAAGTTCTGGGTATTTTGTTATAAGCAACAGAAATGGACTAATACAGAAAATAATGGACAAAAACTGTATGATTATTGCAATAGCTGTAGAAAAAGCATTAGACAAAACTCAACATTTTTTCATAACAAAAACTCTCAACAAATTAAGTATAGAGGAAATGTACCTCAACACAACAAAGGCCATGTATGACAAACCCACAGCTAACATCATACTCAATGGTGAAAAGTTGAAAGCTTTTCCTTACTCTCAGCACTTCCACATAGCATAGTGTGGGAAGTCCTAGCCAGAGCAATTAGGCAAGAGAAAGAGATCAAAGCCATCAAAATTGAAAAGAAAGAATATAAATTGTCTTTCTTTTATGTAGAAAACTCTCTAGTTTCCTCCAAAAAGAACTAATAAACGAATTCTGTAAAGTTGCAGTATATAAAATCAATGTACAAAAGTCAATAGCATGTCTACACACTAATAATGGACTATCTGAAAAAGAAATCAAGAAAACAATCCCACTTATAATAACTGCAAAAAAAAAAAAAACCTCAAAAAAACAAAAAAACCCAACTTAGGGATAAATTTAACCAAGGACGTGAAAGACCTATACACTGAAAAGTATAAAAAATTGATGAAAGAAATGGAATAAGACAGAAATAATATGGAAAGCTATCCCATGTTAATGGATTAGAAGAATTAATATTGTTAAAATGTTCATACTACCCCAAACGATCTACGGATTCAATGCAATCCCTATCAAAATTCCAATGACAATTTTCTTTTCTTTTTTTTTTTTTTAAATTTTATTTTGTCAATATACATTGTGGCTGAATATTGCTCCCCATCACCAAAACCTCCCTCCCTCCTCCCTCCCCCCACCACCCCAACAATGTCCTTTCTGTTTGCTTGTCGTATCAACTTCAAGTAATTGTAGTTATTATATCTTCTTCCCAGCCCCGCCGGTTTTGTGTGTGTGTGTGTGTGTGTGAATTTATATATTAATTTTTAGCTCCCACCAATAAGTGAGAACATGTGGTATTTCTCTTTCTGTGCCTGACTTGTTTCACTTAATATAATTCTCTCAAGGTCCATCCATGTTGTTGCAAATGGCAGTATTTCACTCGTTTTTATAGCTGAGTAGTATTCCATTGTGTATATGTACCACATTTTCCGTATCCACTCATCTGATGATGGACATTTGGGCTGGTTCCAACTCTTGGCTATTGTAAAGAGTGCTGCGATGAACATTGGGGAACAGGTATACCTTCGACTTGATAATTTCCATTCCTCTGGGTATATTCCCAACAGTGGGATAGCTGGGTTGTATGGTAGATCTATCTGCAATTGTTTGAGGAACCTCCATACCATTTTCCATAGAGGCTGCACCATTTTGCAGTCCCACCAACAATGTATGAGAGTTCCTTTTTCTCCGCAGCCTCACCAGCATTTATCGTTCAGGGTCTTTTGGATTTTAGCCATCCTAACTGGGGTTAGATGGTATCTCAGTAAGGTTTTGATTTGCATTTCCTGGATGCTGAGTGATGTTGAGCATTTTTTCATATGTCTGTTGGCCATTTGTATATCTTCCTTAGAGAAATGCCTACTTAGCTCTTTTGCCCATTTTTTAATTGGGTTGCTTGTTTTCTTCTTGTAAAGTTGTTTGAGTTCCTTATATATTCTGGATATTAATCCTTTGTCAGATGTATATTTTACAAATATTTTCTCCCACTCTGTTGGTTGTCTTTTAACTCTTTTAATTGTTTCTTTTGCTGTGCAGAAGCTTTTTAGTTTGATATAATCCCATTTGTTTATTTTTCCTTTGGTTGCCCATGCTTTTGGGGTTGTATTCATGAAGTCTGTGTCCAGTCCTATTTCCTGAAGTGTTTCTCCTATGTTTTCTTTAAGAAGTTTTATTGTTTCAGGGTGTATATTTAAATCCTTAATCCATTTTGAGTTGATTTTAGTATACGGTGAGAGGTATGGATCTAGTTTCATTCTCCTGCATATGGATATCCAGTTATCCCAGCACCATTTGCTGAAGAGGCAGTCCCTTCCCCAGTGAATAGGCTTGGTGCCTTTGTCAAAGATCAGATGGCAGTAAGTGTGTGGGTTGATTTCTAGATTCTCTATTCTATTCCATTGATCAGTGTGTCTATTTTTATGCCAGTACCATACTGTTTTGGTTATTATAGCTTTGTAGTATAGCTTAAAGTCAGGTAGTGTTATGTCTCCAGCATTATTTTTTTTGCTCAGCATTGCTTTGGCTATGCGTGGTCTTTTATTGTTCCATATAAATGTCTGGATAGTTTTTTCCATTTCTGAGAAAAAAGTCTTTGGAATTTTGATGGGGATTGCATTGAATTTGTATATCACTTTGGGTACTATGGACATTTTCACTCTGTTGATTCTTCCAATCCAAGAGCATGGGATATCTTTCCATCTTCTTGTATCCTCTCTAATTTCTCTCAGCAGTGGTTTGTAGTTCTCATTATAGAGATTTTTCACCTCCTTGGTTAACTCAATTCCTAAGTATTTTATTTTTTTGGTGGCTATTGTAAATGGGCAGGCTTTCTTGATTTCTCTTTCTGCATGTTCACTATTGGAGAAAAGAAATGCTCCTGATTTTGTGTGTTCATTTTGTATCCTGCTACTGTGCTGAAATCATTTATCAATTCCAAGAGTTTTTTTGTAGAGGTTTTAGGCTGTTCGATATATAGGATCATGTCATCTGCAAACAGGGACAGTTTGACTTCATCTTTTCCAATCTGGATGCCCTTTATTTCCTTCTCTTCTCTGATTGCTCTGGCTAGTACTTCCAACACTATGTTGAATAGGAGTGGTGAGAGTGGGCATCCTTGTCTGGATCCTGTTCTTAAAGGAAAAGCTTTCAGCTTTTCCCCATTCAGGATGATATTGGCAGTGGGTTTGTCATATATGGCTTTAATTATGTTGAGATACTTTCCCTCTATACCTAACTTATAGAGGGTCTTTGTCATGAATGAGTGCTGAACTTTATCAAATGCTTTTTCAGCATCTATAGATATGATCATATGGTCCTTGTGTTTGAGTTTATTAATATGGTGTATCACATTTATTGATTTGCATATGTTGAACCAACCTTGCATCCCTGGGATGAATCCCACTTGATCGTGATGAATAATTTTACGTATGTGTTGCTGTATTCTGTTTGCTAGTATTTTAGTGAGGATTTTTGCATCTATATTCATCAAGGATATTGGCCTGTAGTTTTCTTTTTTCGTTATATCTTTACCTCGTTTTGGTATCAGGATGATGTTTGCTTCATAGAATGAGTTTGGGAGATTTGCGTCCGTTTCAATCTTTTGGAATAGTTTGTAAAGAATCAGTGTCAATTCCTCTTTGAATGTTTGGTAAAATTCTGCTGTGAATCCATCTGGTCCTGGGCTTTTCTTTGTTGGGAGCCTTCTGATAACAGCTTCAATCTCCTTTATTGTTATTGGTCTGTTCAAATTTTCTACATCTTCATGGTTCAGTTTTGGGAGCTTGTGTGTGTCCAGAAATTTATCCATTTCCTCCAGATTTTCAAATTTGTTGGCATATAGTTGTTTATAGTAGTCTCGAATGATTCCTTGTATTTCAGATGAATCAGTTGTAATATCACCTTTTTCATTTCTAATTTTTGTTATTTGAGTCTTCTCTCTTCTTTTTTTGTTAGCCATGCTAATGGTTTGTCAATTTTATTTATCTTTTCAAAAAACCAACTTTTTGATTCATTGATCTTTTGAATTGTTTTTTGGTTTTCAATTTCATTCAGTTCTGCTCTGATCTTTCTTAATGATTTCTTTCCGTCTGCTAACTTTAGGTTTGGATTGTTCTTGTTTTTCTAGTTCTTTAAGGTGAAGTGTTAGGTTGTTCACTTGCCATCTTTCCATTCTTCTGAAGTGAGCATTTAATGCAATAAATTTCCCCCTTAATACTGCTTTTGCAGTATCCCACATGTTTTGGTATGATGTATCATTGTTTTCATTAGTTTCAATAAATTTTTTGATTTCCTGCTTGATGTCTTCTTGGACCCATATGTCATTAAGTAGAATGCTGTTTAATTTCCATGTGTTTGTATACTTTCCAGAGTTTCGTTTGTTATTAATTTCTATTTTTAATCCATTGTGGTCTGAGAAGATACATGGGATAATTCCAATTTTTTTGAATTTATTGAGACTTGATTTGTGACCTAATATGTGATCTATCCTGGAGAATGATCCATGTGCTGATGAGAAGAATGAATATTCTGAGGTTGTTGGGTGGAATGTTCTGTAGATATCTGCCAATTCCAATTGGTCTAGAGTCTTGTTTAGATCTTGTGTTTCTCTACTGATTCTTTGCCTAGATGATCTGTCTAATATTGACAGTGGAGTGTTCAGGTCCCCTGCTATTATGGTATTAGTGTCTATTTCCTTCTTTAGGTCTAATAGAGTTTGTTTTATAAATCTGGCTGCTCCAACATTGGGTGCGTACATATTTATGATTGTTATGTCTTCTTGATGGATCAGTCCTTTTATCATTAAGTAGTGTCCCTCATTGTCTCTTTTTATGGTTTTTAGTTTAAAGTCTATTTTGTCAGATATAAGAATAGCCACTCCAGCTCGTTTTTCTTTTCTGTTTGCATGGTAAATCTTTTTCCATCCTTTCACTCTTAGTCTGTGTGAATCTTTATGGGTGAGGTGGGTCTCTTGTAGGCAGCATATAGTTGGGTCCTGCTTTTTGATCCAGTCAGCCAGTCTGTGTCTTTTGATTGGGGAATTTAAGCCTTTAACATTAAGAGTTGTTATTGAAAGGTGTTGATTTATTCCTAGCATTTTATTGGTTGTTTGGTTGTCTTAGGTGTCTTTTGTTCCTTGCTTTCTGATTTACTGTTTGGTTTCTTTGTTTGTTGGTTCCTTAGGTTGTAGATAGTGTTTTTGTTAGCTTGTTTTCTCTTCATGAATGCCATTTTTATTGTACTAGCGGGTTTAGATTTTTCTTGGGTTTTTATGGCAGTGGTAGTTATTTTTCAGGAACCAAACCCAGTACTCCCTTGAGGATTTCTTGTAAGGGTGGTCATGTGGTAGTGAACTCCCACAGTTTTTGTTTGTCTGAGAAATATACTATTTGCCCTTCATTTCGGAAGGATAGCCTTGCAGGGTAGAGTATTCTTGGCTGGCAATCTTTGTCTTTTAGTATTTTGAATATATCATCCCATTCCTTTCTAGCTTTTAGGGTTTGTGATGAAAAGTCTGATGTTAGCCTGATTGGGGCTCCCTTATAGGTGATTTGACGCTTCTCTCTTGCAGCTTTTAAGATTCTCTCTTTGTCTCTGAGTTTTGCCAATTTGACTATAACATGTCTTGGAGAAGGCCTTTTTGGGTTGAATACGTTTGGAGATCATTGAGCTTCCTGGATCTGAAGATGTGTGATTTTTCCTATACCTGGGAAGTTTTCTGCCACTATTTTGTTGATTATGGTTTCAATGGAATCTCCATTTTCCTCCCCTTCTGGAATACCCATGACTCGGATATTTGAGCGCTTAAGGTTGTCTGATATCTCTCTCAGATTTTCTTCAATGTCTTTGATTCTTTTTTCTTTCTTTTTGTCTGCTTGTGTTATTTCAAACAGCCCATCTTCAACTTCAGAGGTTCTCTCTTCAACTTCGACAAGCCTGTTGGTTAAACTCTCCGTTGTGTTTTTTATTTTGCTGAATAACTTCTTCAGTTCAGCAAGTTCTGCTACATTTTTTTTCAGGACATTGATTTCCTTGTACATTTCCTCTTTCAGATCCTGTATACTTTTCCTCATTTCATCATGATGTCTAGCTGAGTTTTCTTGTATCTCATTCAGTTTCCTTAGAATTATCACTCGAAATTCCTTGTCAGTCATTTCAAGGGCTTCTTGTTCTATAGGCTCTAGAGTTTGAGATTTATTAACTTTTGGTGGTGTACTTTCTTGATTTTTTGTATTTCTGGTATCCTTTTTTTTTTGTTTATTCATTGTGGCAGGGGGTTTCACAGTCCACCGGTTTGAGACTAATGACTAACTAAGATGTTGCTGTGGTTGCCAATTTCGTATGGCTACCTCCGTGACTGCTCAGTTGGCCTCTACTGCCTTGTGTGTATGGTTGCCTTGGGTCTTCGGCCTCTCCGGGGAGCCACCTTTCTGGTCAGCTTGGACTCTGCTGGGCTGGTGGATCACGTACCACAGGGGTGTGATCTCTGTTGAGCTTTCACTTCCTGTGCAGGACTTCTCCCCGTTCCGTGTGCTCTGGCCCAGGCTGTTGCATCGTGCAGTGGCGACCCCACAGGATGTGTGGTTTCTGTCGAGTCTCCGCCTCCCTGGCCGCACGTCTCCCCACTCTGTGCGCACTGTGCTGGGCTGGGACATGTCTTCTGCAACCCTCGTCTATCAGCTGGGCCTTCAAGACCCTGCTCGGCACCGCCTTGCCCAGGAAGTCTACCAGGTTTCTGGTAGGCACAGACGACCAGTCGCTCTGGGTGCCTTTGTAGCACTGTGTAGATCTTTCTCGGGACTTATTCACCTTTGAATCCCCCCGGCATGGACCGAGTCTAGAGCCCGCCTGCAGCCAGCTCTCCGGCAGGTTCAAGCGGACCTGGGAACTCTCTTACTATTCCCAACCAGAAATTTGTTAGGCTTTTTTCCGAACTGGTGGCCGCAGAGATGGTATCTGCCTCCCAGTAATAGGAAGTTTACCAGGGGCCGGAGTCCAGGGTGTGGTAGAGTGACAGTCGGCCCCGCCCGTACTTCCTTGCCCTCCCGACACTGGCCGGGGACGCCTCACGCCACCAGCCCCGCCAGAGAACCGCGGAGGGAGTGGGAGGGGAGGTCGGCCCGCAGGCCCCAGAAAGCCCCGCTCTGGGGCAAGCAAGTGGGAAGGCTCAGTGCGGGGCCGAGCCGAGCTGGGCCAGAGCTGCCAGCACCTGGGAAAATGGAGGCAGCCCCAGGGCAGTGAGTGACCCGGTGATGCAGGCGGAAGCCGGGTGGGCGTCAGCCCCCCGAGCAGGGCTGGGCCAGGGGTCACTCACAGGGCTGTGCCAGGTCGGGCGCTCACTCTCTGCCTCTGGTTTGTCGCCTTCCCCGTTCTCGGCCGCTGCCACCTCGGGCTGTTCCGTCAGTCCCACGGCGCGGCTCGGGCGCTCTGAGAAATCTTCTTTTATGCCAGCCTGAAACCTCGAAACCTGGATAGGGCAGCTGGCCGCCTTCAGCGCGGCCCCGGCCTCCGGGATCCTGTCTGCATCCACAGCAGCTCTGGTGCCATGTTCCCTGTTTCGAGACTTGCTTTTGCAGCTAAGAAACAGTTCTTTTCCTGCTCCACACTTCAAAGCTGTTGCCTGTAAATGAGGCAGCCTCTCCTGCCGGGGTCAAAGTGGCGGTCAGCCCCCACGACCGTCCAGCAGCAGCGGTCCTCCCTTAAGAGATGGTGAGAGGAAGGTCCACAAGTTTCCTGGCTGCCTGAGGCCCAGTGGCCGCCTTTTCCACCTCAGCTACTCTGCGCCAACCGCCGCAGCCTCCGCCATCTTGAAACCCCCAATGACAATTTTCCCAATGATGTTTTTCACAGAAATAGAAAAGAAATCCTGTTATTTTTATGAAACCACAAATGATTCCAAATAGTTAAAGCAATCTTGAGCAAGAAAAATAAAGCTGAAGGCATCACACAACCTGACTTTAAAATATACTACTAAGCTATAGTAATCAAACCAGCATAGTAGTGGCATAAAAACAGACACATAGATCAATGATACAGAATAAAGAGTCCAGAAATAAATTTACACATTTATGGTAAATTGATTTTCAACAAAGGTGCCAAGCACACAATGAAGAAATGGCAGTCTCTTCAATAAATGATGTTAGAACAACTGTATATCTATATGTAAAAGAATGAAAGTAGACCCTTGTCTCACACCATATATAAAAATCAACTCAAAATGGATTAAAGTATTATATGTAAGATTTTAAACTGTAAAACTATCAGAAAGAAACATAGACCAAAACTTCATGGCCTTGGTTTGGACAATGATTTTTCAGCTACCACAAATGTATATGTGTATTTGTGTGTATGGAACTCAAACAACTCAATATAGTGAGAAAACAAATAACCTGATTGAAAAATTGGCAAAAGATCTGAATAGATTTTTTCTCAAAAGAAGACATACAATTGGCCAACAGATATATGAAAAAATGCTCAAAATCACTAATCAGAGAAATGCAAATCAAAACTGTGAGAGATCACCTCACACCTGTTAGAATGGTTTATTAGTCTATTTCTGTTGCTTGTAACAGAAATACATGAAACTGGGTAATTTGTAAAGAAACAATATTTATTGCTTACAGTTTGGGAGGCTGGGAAGTCCAAAGTCCAGGAAACATATCTGGTGAGGGCCTTGTTCTTGGTTATGGCTCTACAGTGACATAGGGTATCAAATGGCAAAAATGGCAGTAGAAGAGAGAGAGAGAGAGAGAGCTTCTCATGCATTCTCCTTTTAAATCCATCAGAACCACACCCATGACCACCATTAAACCATCATTCGATAAGACATTCATTAGGGCATGGTCCTCACAATCTATCACCTCTGAAAGGCCCCACCTTTCAGTTACCGTGATAGGATTTCCCACCCTCTTAACACTGTCATAGTGGGGGTTAAGTTTCTAATACATGGAACTTTGGGGGACACAAGTCAATCCATAGCATTCCGCCCCTGCCCCCTAAAGCTCATGTCCTTCTCACAGGTAAATACATTTATTCCATCCCCAAAGACTTAACTTGTTTCAGTTAAAAAGTCCAAAGTCTCAAGGTCCCATCTGTGAAATCAAAACAGGTTTTCTACTTCTAAGATACAATGGTGGGACAATCATAGGGTACATATTCCTGTTCAAAAGGGAGAAATAGGCCAAAAGAAAGGGGTAACAGATCTTTAAGCAAGTCTGAAACCCAGCAGGGCAGGCATTAAGTTTAAAGCTGGCAAATAATGTACCTTGACTCCATGTTTGTCATCCTCTGCACACTGGTGCAGGGGATGGGTCTCCTCGTCCTCAGGCAGATCTTCTCCTATGGCTTTCCTGGTCTCCACAGGCTGATGCTGCATATTGGTAGCTCCACAATTCTGGAGTCTCCATGGTGGTCCTGCTCTCATTGCTCCACTAGGCATGGCCCTGGGGGGGATTACCTGCTGCAACTACAACCCCATGTTTCTGCTTGGCATTCCTTTAGTGAAGGCTGTATGTGGTGACTCTGCCCTTGCAACAGATCCTTTCTTGGGCCCCCAGGCTTTTCCATACATTTTTTGAAATCTGGGTGGCACAGCTCTGACATTCTGGGAGCCTTCAGACTTAACACCATGTTGACACTGCCAAAGTTTCTGGCTTGTAGCTTTTGAACCTGCAGATCCAGCCATGCCTGGGGCCAATTTAGCCACAGCTGGAGCAGCTGGAGCTGCCAGAATGTGGGGAGCAGCATCCCAAGGTGGCCCTGGGCAGCAAGACTGTGGAAGACACATGTTCTCTGAAACCATTCTGTCTCCCTAGGCCTTTGGGTCTGTGATGGGAGGGGCAGCCTCAAAGATCTCTGAGAAACCTTCTAAGTCTTTTTTTCATTTTATTTATAATACCTTTTTTCTGTTCTAATCTCCTTAGCAAATGGTCACTGGGCTGCAGCCTTGCTTTCCTCTCCCAAAGACACCTTTTCACTCTTTTTGTGACCAGGCTGAAAGTTTTATAATTTTTTGCCTTATGCTTTCTTTCGAATTATAAATTCTAGCTTTATGTTATGCCTTTTCTGCCATAATTCAGCATAGGTTGTTGCAAGTAGCCATGCAGCTTCCTGAATGCTTTGCTGCTTAGAAATTTCTCCTGCCCAAATACCCTTTAAGTTCCACATTCCACGAAACTTTTAGGTATGAACAGAATGTAGCCAAATTTCTTGCAACTCCATGATGAGGGTGGTGACTTCTGCTCCGGTTTGCAATAAGTTCTTCCTCATTTCTCTCTGAGACCTCCTCACATGGCCTTTACTGTCCATATTTCTATCAGCATTCTAGTCACCCACCATTTAACCAGTCTCTAAGATGTTCCAAACTTTCCCTGGTCTTGTTGTCTTTTAAACTCTCACTGGCCTCTAGGCTTTTCCTAGCCTGCTCCTCCAAATTCTTCCAGCCTCTGCCCAACACCCAGTTCCAAAGCCACTTCCACATTTCAAGTATCTATCTAGCAACACCCCAGTCCTTGGTACCAATTTTCTGTATTAGTCCATTTCTGTTGCTTACAACAGAAACACCTGAGACTGGGTAATTCATAAAGAAAAGAGGTTTATTTGGCTCACAGTTCTGGGATAGCTGCATCTGGAGGGGGCCTCAGGCTGCTTCTAGTAATGGCAGGCAGCTGACGGATGCAAGATCACATGTAAAAAGGAAGCAAGAGAGAGAGAAAGGGGAGGTGCGAGGCTCCTTTGAACAACCAGCTCTCATGGGAACTGATCTGTTCCTGGAAGAGCTCACTCACCAACCTCACCCCCAAGGGAGGCCATTGATCTACTCATGAGAGATCCACCCCCATGACCCAATTACTTCCCAACACTGCCACATTGGGAATCAGATTTTGCATGAGCTTTGGGGGAGACAAACATATCCAAACTATATCAAATGGCTATTGTCAAAAAGGCAAAAGCTTGGAGAGGCTGTGATGAAAAGGGAAACCTTGTACAGTGTTGGTAGAAATGTAAATTAGGATAGCCACTATGGAAAAGAGTGTAGAAGTTCCTCAAAAAATTAAAAATAGAATTATCATATGATCCAGCAATCCAAAGCAAATGAAACCAGTATGTCAAAGATATATCTGTACTCCCATATTCATTGCTGCATTATTCACAATAGCCAAGATATAGAACAAAACAAGTGTCTATCAATGGAGAAATGGATAAAGAAAATGTGGTATATATTCACAGTGGAATACTATTCAGCCTTAAAAAATTAAGGAAATCCTGTCATTTGCAACAGAATGGATGAACCTGGAGGACATTATGTAAAGTGAAATAAGCTAGGCACAGAAAGACAAACATGGCATGATCTCACATATGTAGAATCTAAAAAAGTTGTACCCTTGGAAACAGAGAGTAGAATGGTGGTTGGCAGGGGCTGGTGGGGAACTGGGGAGGGGAATATTTGGGGGATGTTGCTCAAAGGATACTAAATTTGAGTTAGACAGGAAGTATAAGTTCAAGAGTTCTATTGTACAACATGGTGACTATAGTTAACAAGGTACTTACTATATTCTTGAAAATTGCTGAGAGTAGATTTTAAGTGTTCTCATCACAAAAAATGATAAGTATGTGAGGTAATGCATATGTTAATTAGCTTGAGTTAGCCATTCCACAATGTATACATATTTCAAAACAACATGTACATGATAAATATATACTATCTTGATTTGTCAATTAAAGAGTAAATTTATAAAATGGTTAATTGAATTAAGTTACTATGTATTAATCACCCACTATATACAAGGATTTAGACAAAGAGCTGCCCTCATGAAGCTTATAATCAAGCAGAGGGACAAGCCCAGTCTAAAACTACCAATAAGGAAAGCAGAATGTAGGAAGAGTGCAGGAAGCTGTCCTGTGGTGATTATTGGTTGCATTCAAGCCTGGCAATGATCAGAAAAAGTTTCATGAAGATCATAACATTGTGTTTCATCTCCAGGGAAGAATGGGATTTTGGAAGGCAGAGATAACCCAACTAACATGTATCCAGAGCCTTCTATGTAGGAGGTACTTTATATGTTACTATAACCACTCTTGCAACAACCTTACTAGTTTTGGGAAGTTTTTTCCAATTCTCTTATAGAGGAAGAACCTGGAACTTAGAGGTTCAGAAACATATTCAAAGTCAAATAACTAGGAAAGGTTTTTCCTAGGTTTAGAATCTCAGCATTTCTGAGAACTTTGAACTTCCTTAGCATCTTTGCCCATCAGGAAGGTAGGCGGCTTGCTCCTTAGCTCTCATGTAGGGGAAGGAGGCCTGTATGAGGAGCACTAATGTAATAACCAGGAAACTTTAAGAATCAAGTTCTCCGAAAGGGCCTGTGGGCTGAGTGTGTCTGAGTCTGAGTTCATTTACAGGAAGTTCTTATTTTTCAAATTAGACCATGGGATATGAAACAGTGGGTTCTACTTTGCCAATTTTATTCTACAATTTTTTGGGAAACTTTGTCTTGAATTTTTATATTCCTAAGGGTTTTGTCCTATATATGCCCAATCATTCCACATTTCCATGTGAACTAATCCTGTTTGTAAGAGAGTATGTGTCTTTTATAAAAGCTCAGAGAACTGAGCACTGTTGTGTTGCTGGGCAGACAGTGGTATTAGCACTTGCAGTGGTCACTCTTAGGTCCTAGCATCTGTGCCAGTGATCAACTTTCACCAATAGCTGGAGGCAGGAGGGCCCTACGTTTTCCTCCCCATAACCTCACTAACAAAGAATCACACAATGAAAATAAGTCTCAATTATAACTCATGCAAATACTTATCAGCATGATCCAGTCCATCAGAAATGCAATCTATCAGAAATGTGTGTTGAATTCTACCACTTCTTACCACTTTCACTCTTCCAGCTGGCCCTGAGCCACCTTTATCAATAACTGGGATGATGGCCACAGCCTCCTCCCTGTTCCCACCTTTGCCCCCCTACAGACTGTTCTCAATACAGCAGCCAGAGTGACTCTTCTAAAATATGATTCATGGAGCTGGCCAGTTAGTTCAGTTGGTTAGAGTGTGGTGCTGATTACACCAAGGCCAGGGTTCAATCCCTGTGCCAGCCAGCCACTAGAAACTAAAAAAATAAAACAAGTCAAATCACTGCACTCCTCAGTACAGAACCCTGTGATCACCCCCATCTCATTCAGGGTAAAATTCGAAGTCCTCACAATGGCTAACAAGCTCTATATGATCTGGCCCCCATTACCTCAATCCCTTACTCACTCTGTTCAGGCACACGGGCCTCCTTGCCCTTCCTGGAACACTAGGCACGCTCACTCCATATGCTTTTAATGACTGGTCTCTGTGACTGAAATGGGAATCTCCCATTCCTATATATCTGCTTGACTAGCTCCTCCGTCTCCTTCAAGTCTTTACTCAAGTTTCATCTTCTCAGTGAGGCCGAGATTGACCACTTTATTTAGTATCGTAGCTTGGTAAACCCTCTTAACCGTCTTCCATCCCACTTAACATGCTCAACTTTTTTTTTTTCATGTCACTTATGAGTTTCTAACATACTGTTGAATTTACTCATCTATTAGGTCTATTGTTTATTGTCTATCTCTCCCTGCTAGGATGTAAGCTCCATGAGGGCAAGGTTTTTGTTTTGCCTACTCACAATATCTCAGACACCTAGAATAATGCCTAATATATATCAGGCACTCAAAATATTTATTGAATTAAATAAATGAAACAGGATCCCCCGCCCCCTTATAACAGGTTAACCTGTTCCTATAAGCTCAACAAAATCCCAGTTCTCCATTCTTTTAGGCACTCTGATAAGCACTCTGAATGAAAGGTTCACTTTGAAGTGGGTACAACAGTATTCTCTTGTCTGGATCAGCAAGTCATCTGGCCAGAACATGAGAATGTGAGAATGAAAAATACAGGACAAAATGGAGTTCAGGACCTGGAGCTTAGACTTCTGAGCTTGCCTGATGCTTACCCAGGAGTTCTTGATGGCAATATTCTTGGTTAAAAAAAAAAAAAAAAAGACTTTCAAAAATATATGTGTTTTGTTTAGGGAGGATTGTATTAATTGGGAAAAATGTATTTATATATTCAAAGGCAGCATCAAATCTGACAGACAAACAGGCTGCAGGTAAGGGTAGATCAAGGCCCCTCACCCCTAGAAGCAGTGGGAATTGTTGCACCCTTCTCACAAGAACTCATTGTTTCAAAGGGCTTGCCTTTTTATTTTCTCACTGTGTTTCTGTGATATCATAAAAATGATAAATTTGTAAAAAAAAAAAAAAATCTACTTCACAAAAAGTAAATTACAAAGGGAATGCTCATCTTTATGTTCAAATTTATAATAAAATGAGAAACTCAGATAGGATGCTCCCAAAGCTGGGGGAAGGTACTGTTCAGAATTTTCCAACTGAGGTTTGATTTATTGTTTCTGTTAAAGGAGCCAGAATGTCTAAACAAAAATAAAACAAGCCATTGTTCATTTGATGATATGAGAGTGATTCACCAAAGTAGGTTAATTTGAAAATGGAAATATTTCCAAAGCTGAACACTCTCAGTAAACAAATACAAAGTAAAACTGTCAATATCTTTTTGCTCCTTGTATAAAGCACAGGTAGAGTACCTCCTCAGAGTCCCTTGGCCTCACATTTTCCAGGTTTCTGAGCTAGTTGCCCTGCCTCAACTGCCCCCACGTGACTTCCCCAGTACAGGCCTCCTGAAGCAGATCAAGCCTAAGCTCCTAACAGAGGGAGGGTTCCGTCAGGGAAGTAGAACCAGTATGAGTATGTTGAATAAGGTATTTATTATAGAAATTTCCTTCACATTTGTGGGAGGAGCTGGAGAGGTAAGAGTATGAAAAAGGGGAGTTGAAGGATCAGAGACCATCCTTGATACAGGCAATGCAGTCCAAGCATGTAGGGTAATCTGGAAGCTAGGCACATCCAGCTGCTGTAGTGGGGCCACAGAGAGGGCTGGGGTAGAAATCTTCGGAAGGTTGTTGGCTCTTTATGACCACTGCCTCTTCTGAGTCTCTGTGAAGAGTCTGTTAGGGAGCCTGTGGTCACAGGTATTTGGCAGAAGAGAATGCAGAGCAGGGAAGAGTGAGCACAAACAGGCACCCTCTTGCATCTCATTGGTTAGAAATGGCATTTGTGTCTCACCACCTCTAACCAATGATGACTTTCAGAATGTAATGATTGCTGCCTCACTTTTGTCTCCCAAATCTCAGGCAACTTCAGTTGTGTCTGTTAGGACAAATATAGACCTGTGAGCATAGAGTGGATTTGGGAAACAGTTTCCAACATAACAAAGTTGCCTATAGAACAATCCAGCACAAGTGCCATACCTTGACTGCAGAGCATAGGATGTACCTGCCAAAGGGGTCAGATGACCTAACTGGGAAGTTGGGGGAATTAACTACCAATGGGGTAAATTTAGACCAATGAAAGATAGGAGATGGGAGGTAGCTTGCAGGTAAATTTCTTCTTTGATCCTCCCTTTGATAGACTGCTCCTGGGTACAGTTTTCTATAGAGCCTGTTCACAGACACTTTACATGGCCAGGCAACTAGCTGGTTTTTTTTTTTTTTTTTCCCCCCAGATTCGTGAAGCATAGGCCAGGTTGGTAACATATCACCATGTGTTTGCTTCCCATTTTTCCCTGTCTCAATTTCCCTTTTCCTCACTCTTGATGGCCTGGAACTGCATCTTTCAATAAAGCATTAGAACTTCAGCCTTCTTAAGAAAGCCCAGCTGAACTAGTACCCATATTTAAAAAAAAAAAAGAATGCAATGAAAACGAAGTGTGAGTTGGATGAATTGAGGGTGGGGACTATGATTCATGTGAGGCTCAGTTCATTTGTGTGTGATGGAATTATGGCAGTAGTAGTATTTTAAGAACATTAACTTTTTCACTGGAAAAGTCCATGAACAAGTATTTCTCTGAGACAAATAAAAGGTGTGGATCAAGGGAGCAGAGATCCTTTTAGCCAACATAGGACTTGCAACTTAAACTCTTAGCAAGAATACACACTGAATGAAAACATTGCTCTCTGTCAATTTTCTGAACGATAACTCCGCTATAGCTCAAAAAGCAGTGAAAAGCCTGTTATTCATATTTACATATCTATACCAGTCTGAGTTTTCAAAGTGTAGTCATGCAGAGGGTGGAGAAACTGCCCTGATAAGCAGCTCTGTACAACAGCTCTCTTTAATCCACCCGTTTCCCCAGATGGATGAGATGAATGTAGGACTCTTACATCTTATTTGACCGGTAATCAATGAGATGGGGAGGCTTTTTTCCTTGAATTTTAAAAACTACTTTAAAAATAATAAAAGAAATACACAGACATAGTATGGAATAGAGTCAAAAATGTGCAAACATTCTTAAGATAAAGCATGAGATTTAGATTGTGGTAGTTCCCCCTCTTTTCCAAGTTTATGGTTCTCTGCTATTAGGGGCTTGTTGAAAATTTTTGAGAGCTAGTTCTTTAGGTTAAAGACTATTGTGTGCGCTCTCATCTCCTTTCAGTGCTTTTGTATTTTTTTATACAGGGGTTTGGCGAAAAGATGATATGAAAACGTTGTCTGTCAAGGTGGAATAAGCTAACCCAAAAGATGAGATTGGAAATTCCTGAGAAACTGCATGCGGGAGCTCACTGTTTCAGAGCAATTCAGGGTACAGAGCAGTGAAATGTCGGCACAGTTGCTCAGCGGGTGGCATTACCTTCCTTTCTGAAGGCACTTCTCCCGCACTCATCCAATCCACACCCCTAGAAAGCCCGCAGAGCACCCCAGCACTGTTCTGTAATAGTTCCTGTTAGGCCCGGTCAACGCTCTCTGTTTTTTTCCCCCTGAAGATGGTAATGACAGAAATGTCTTGAAATACATTTCCTCAGTCACCCGTTTACAGAAGTAACGTCTGTGCAAATATTTAAATTACTCCGTCCCTCCCAGCAAATTTGCCTTTAGATTAATCTGCTCTGGGATACTGGCCGGAAACGCGTGGAAGGGCTTAAGGGGGTGGGAAGTGTGTAGTATGTGAGACTGACGTCGCTCGGCTCTGCCAGGGGCTGAAGCATCCGGCCCTTCCTTTCACAGAACCCAAGTGTTTCTTTTCGCTGGGCCTGGGAACTTTGTGCTCCCGAGTGACAGTCAGGGGCGGGGGACAGGCACACACATCGTAAATGTTTATTGATGACGCCCTCAGAAGGGCGCCCAGGGACAGGGGCTTGGCGGCGCCGAGGGGAGGCCTCCGGGCTGCCGCTCCGCTCCCTTCTGAATCCGCTCTCCACGGCGCTCGTGGCGGCTGCGCTCCAGGGCCCGAGCTCTGGAGCCATTCGGGGCCACTCCTTCAGAGCCCGGTCGGCGCACCTCCTCTGGAGTGCGCGGGCGGGGACGCCTCAGCGGCCCTCAGGCCGGCGGATGACCTCTGAACACTAGGGGTTCCCACGGTGGTCGGGCCGGGGGCGAGCCCAGGCAGTGGGACCCCGCGCGACGGGGCCGCGGTGTGCCGGTCCGGGGCTCTCCCGGCAGCGCAGGGAGGGGCGCTCGGCCAGGTGGGTGCGCAGCAGGAAAGCCCGCCGCCCGCGGCTCCACTCCAGCGGGGCCGGCAAGCGGGAGCCGGGGGCGGGGAGCCGGGAGCACCGCCCCTCCAGCGCGCCCCGCCCGTGGGAGAGGAGGGGCTGCGGCGCGGCGGACCACTGGAGGCACAGCGCCGCCGCCGCCGCCGCCGCTGTCGGTGCTGGAGATCGCGGCGCGGCGCAGGCGGCGCCCGTGCCTCTGCTGCTCCGCCAGCCCGCGCGCCCGTCCGCCCGTCCGTCTGCCGACCGGGGCCGTCTTCTGCCTCCCGCTGCAGGATCCTCGGCGCCGCCGCTCGCTCCCCAGGTAGGTGTCCTAACTACAGAGGGATTCCTGGGGCGGACGCGACAGTGCCCACGCTGGGGCCCGGGGTCATTGTGCGCGTCCAGCGGTCCGAGGACCCCGAGGGACGCGTGGATGGGCAGCCGCAGCTTCGGGCCCCCCAGGCATGGCCACCTCGGAGGTTCCCCTGGCAGGATAGCCCCGGCGACGGGAAATGGGGGCGGCGGTGTCAGTCTCTTCCTGGGGCCGCGGTGGGAGGGGGTGTCTGTGTTACGGTCCCCTCTCGCCGCCCTCCCTCCCCCTAGTTGCCGGGGAATTCCGGCCGCCTGGCAGTGGCGCCCGCATTTCCTCGCGCCACCAGACGCCCCGGCTCCCCCCAGGCTGGCTGGGGACTGATGCTGGAGCAGGGAGAAGGACTGATGTAATTGTCAGCGGAGAACCAACCCGCGCGAGCGAACGCCTACGCCGCACCTTTCAGGGAATCCGGGGAGCCGAAAGCAGCGGCTGGGGAAGTTGTGCATTGGGTTTTATTGTGCGCGTGCACTGCGGACTGCCCTCGCGGGGCACCCCTGCGCACCCCCTGCTGGCGCCCCCGCAACCCTCCCTGCAGCCTTCGTCCACACCCCCGGCCGGGGCCAAGCCTGCCTTCCCTGGTTCAGACCGGGACAGGGTTTGCATTGCAGTCAAGACGTGCTTCCCCTGCGACCAGCCGAGCCGGGAGCTGCCCGCAGATCGTGTGGCCGGGGATGCTGGGGGAGGAGGAGATGGGAGACCTGGGGAGGAAGCCGGGAAGAAGTAATGACACAAGCACATTTTCTTTAAAAAGCCCCTATTGTATATAGACACATCTGCAAGACACCTTTTAATCTGTTTTTGAAAGTTATGACTAGATACTGATTTTGTGGCAATTTTGTGATATACCTGAACGGTTGCTTAAACATAGAGACCTAAAGCTGGGGAAAGCATTACATAATGGACATGAAGCAAATGACACGAAACTAAGTGAACCCACTGGGTTGCCAGATTATTTCTCTTTTCCGGACACAAAGTCCTCTAAAGCGATTTCTCTGTAAGAATTTCCATTTTTAAATCGCTGGAGTAGGTTTAGCAAATTGTATATCATAGTCAGTTGTGATGTTTTTATGAATAACAATAATTTTTTCTTGAACATCTTAAATTTAAAAATTGCATGCTAATGGATCGTTATATATTACGGAGCTGATTAATGTAGTGTTCAAAGGTAAAATTAACAAATTTCTCATATTAATACCATTAACTTTGTTTTCCTTTTTTTCTTCCATCCCCCACTTTGTTTTTTGGAAGCATTTCTTCAGTTTTGGGTACTGCAAGCTACAATGCTGATATTCCTATTGAATGTTACAGCATTGCAGATACATAGACTAATAATAAATGAAACAGAAGACCTCACAGTAACTCTGAAAGTGAGCAGTGTTCCCAAGGTCGAAGGGAAGCTGCAGTGTAACTCAGCTATAGTCACCTACAGAAACCATGCATAGCCTTCATTGGGTTATAAGAAAGGCCCTGATTGGTGGAATATTATTATTCTTTTTCTTTTGCAGCTGAATTTTATATATTTCTCCTAGAAATAATTTTTCTCAAGGTAAAAACAAAGTATTTTGAAATTAAAAATCTTTGCTTTTAAAAAGCCTAAAAATCCTGTTTTTGTTCATATTTTCAGTTGTAATGTTGATAACCCAACTATACGTTCATATTTACATTCAGATGTCTCTTGGCTTTGCTGCGATGTAGTTTTGTTGGACTTTTACAGGATCACACAATATATGTTTCCTTATCCCTCAATTGCTTTGGTCTTATGTTAACTTAACTCCAAGAAGAAGGATAGTCTTTCCAAGATGAAATGTTTGTGGCTGGAGGACTGTAGTACCACAGCATGTATAGAATTCGGTGAAATTCATAAGTAGATAAAAGTTTCATGTGACTTTACTTATGAAACTGTTGGACTAGGGAGAAGATTTGAATTTTATTAAAATGCTTTGATCAACTAGCAGTCAGTAATCATTCAATTGACAATTACTTATAGAGCACCCACTCTGGTTAAGCACTGGTCTAAGCACTGTGAGAGATACAAATTAGAATAAAGAGATGTCCCTATCCTGGAGAGTTTGTAGTCTAGTTTGGAAAGATAGGGTATAAATTCTCAAAAGAGGGATTTGGTTTTTTTTTAGCTGTAAAGTTTAAGTAATAATTTTAATACTTTCTAAAAGTTTTTTTTAATCTTAAAAAAAAGAAGTCTCATACTTTTCATTCACTTCTGGAACTTTTTTTTTCCTCACTCAATATTGCATCACCAAGATTCACTCGTAGTTCATTAACATTCATCGTTGTACAATATTCCTATATTCATATGTGTCTATAACAATATGTTTCTCTGTACTCCTGCCACTGGCAATTTGTGTTTTTTTTTTTTTTTCTTTCATTTAAAAAAATTACAAGCAGTTACTCTGATCACTCATGTTTCCTGGGGCACATGTGGAAGTGTTTCTCTTTGGTAAATACCAAGAAATAGAATTACTGGGTTGAAGGGTATGTAAATATTCAACTTCCTAGGTATTAACAAACTATATTCCAAAATGATTGTATTAATTTACACAAGCCAGAGAAATAAGCAAGCACAAATAACCACCTACAAACAAGCATTTTTTTTAACATACATGTATGTGTTGAAATATACGTATTTTTCTAAAAAAGCAAGAGAGTAATGAACATAAAACTTAGGATGGCTGTTGTCTTTTGGGAGGACCACGGGGATGGCAAGAGGAAGAGTATGTAGGCAGATGTAAATTATCGGTAATGATCTAGTACTTGGGTTTGGTGGTGAGTTCATAGGTGATCATTGTATTAAGAAAAGAGGGGGAAAAAAAGAAAGGAAAGGATCATACATGGACCAGTCGTGATAATTTTAAAGTTCTAAGGGGGAAAAAAAAAAAGGTCAATAGAGTTGTTACAAGACAACAGGCTTCTATACCAAAAGACCCACAAGATAGCTGAAGGTCGAGGAAGCAGTCCCTGTGTATAAGCATGAGTTGTCAAGAGTTCATGGAAGAGATTTGCAGGAAGGATGAGCAGGAAGTGGCAATGCTGAGAAGAGGAAGGCTATCTCGGATTGAGGAAATGATAGGAACAGAAGTGGAGGGAGCCCAGGGAATTTTCCAGCAGTGGACCTTCAAAGTGTTTATAAAATAAATCCAAGGAACTGATGAACTGGGGATAGGAGGAGAGAACCAAGGCAGGGCGCCTTGTTAGGAGGTTGCCAATTGAGATGAGAGTTCTCAAGATTGGAAAAAACTAAAAGGAAAGAATGGATTTAAAAACACACTGGGAGAAGAATCCAAGGCTTACAATCCTAGATAAAAGGAGGAGGAAAGAGTCAAATATGTTTGACTGTAATTAGAAGAGATGGGGAAGCTGTGGTGGGAGCTTTTAGTATGGTTTAGACACATCGAGTATGGATAATAGATATTCAAGCTCACGATCAAAAACGGACTTGGAGTTGGTGAGCGGTTAGGACATTCATGTTGAAGAATGTAACTTCTAATCATGTTTCTGGGTAGGGGTGGGAAAGTATGTGAGAGCGAAGATTACATAAAATTCATTTGTACTATTTGTTATCTACTAATGTAAATGAGGTAAATATCTGTGCTAAGGAAATGAGAAGATGTTTCAGCATTGACAGGCAGAGTTCATGGAATTGAGAGAGTGCTGGATTAAATCAGAGGGCTGGAATAAAATCCCACTTGACAGTTCACTGGTTGTGTGTGATTTGGGGCATGGGAAACCCTGATCCTCAGTTATCTCATATCTAAGATGAAGATATTAATAGCCACTTCACATGGGTACAGATAACAAAATGTGATTGTGGGACTAGAACCTTTATGGGTAATGTTTATTTTTATACTGTTTCCCATCAAATGTTTCAAGATAATGGCACATGCATTTATATTCTCTCACATACACCCCCTTGAAAGAGTTTACAACGCTTTAAGTTCTGTTCATTATAAGAGAGTTGCTTATGCTTTCCTGCAAGGTCAAAGATATAGGCTTTTTATTTCTAAGGCTATTCTGGAATAATATGTAGTATCATTTTGATTCAATATCATTTTACCTGGTTATTTTATAAATATTTTGATAGATTTTCAGCATTTTCTTATATACTAAAATTCTTTTTCTGACTTTGCTTATTTTTCTTGACATCTTTACATTATCTCTATTTTCTCACTGATTTTGCATCAGCTGATATAATAATTGATGGCTATATAGTTTTCTCCAACAGGATGTAGTCCTCAATTGCCTTTCCCTGGCACAGTGATTTGGAGAACATCTTGCTGGTAGTTCCAGTAGCAGTTGACTGGAAATCTGGCAACATCTTTAATACAAAAACAAAAAAGACTGACCTCTCAAGGAAACACAGATCGTTTAGCAATAAAGCCAGAAGTTATCAAAAAGCCTGTAAGTGTAAAAGAGTCTATAGACTTTATTTTGGGGCTGATTATTCACATCCCTTGCTTCAGCTACACATTCTTTACATTACCTTAATAGTTGTAAGTGTTTAATGATTTGAAATCCAGAATAGACTTAGTAGCATTGGTTAAGACAGTGAACTAAAATGACTTTTAGGGATAAGTGATATGATGTACATCTCAGTTACTGAACTAGATAGTCTTCCATTCTGGCATGATTCTGACTTTTCATGAACTTTGGAGACAGTTCTGCATCTATTCATTCAGTTTCCAAACCCAATCTGATCACTTTCAGAGAGAGGTGACCAGTGTTTGTGGGTCTCGTGTGAAGGTGACATGGGCACGTCAAGTCCCTTTCTTCTTCACACAGCTAGTGCTTCTTGACATCTAGTGTGTGCCAGGCACTATATTAACTGCTGGGTCATAAGCAGGTCTGCCCTCAAGGATCTACCTGAAACAGAATTTACCAAAAACAAGTCATTGTTGAATATGTATATATGTATGTAAGGTGGATCTGGCTTTGGTTTTAGAATTTGCACGAAGTATCTATTTTTTCTTTTGTTCGCTAAACTTTTTCCAGACTTATGGTTAGACTTCCTTGAGTTTAGAGTGTTATAGAAAAAAAAAAATCAGCCCTTGCAAAGGACAGTTACTTTAAATGTAGTTCTGTTTTATTTGTGTGTGTGTGTGTGTGTGTGTGTGTGTGTGTGTGTGTGTGTGTGTGTGTGTGTGTGTGTGTTTTAAATGGAGAAGACTTTAAACTCAGGGTGAGTTCTCTTGTCATGAAGACACTTAAATGCTATCTAATATGAGCAAGGCAGAGGTTAGGAAAAAGATAGTTGTAGGAGTGAATTCAGGTCTGTTAAGAATGGATATGACTTAGTCTTGAATTGATTTTTAAAATAGTCAAAGACAAATTGCTGTTAAAAGATGCAACTGAGCTGTTATACGGAATTAAATATCTTAAGTCCTGATGGTCTCAAGATGAAGTTCTTATTGGGTTAGATGAACCCACTCTCTTGTGAGTTTGTATTTACTTACTTTGTGTATGAGTGTAGTATTTGTGTTAAAATGAATCATAATATAAATATTAGATATCTGTAAATTATAAGGATTATGTTTATGAGGTAGTGAATTATAGGGACCAGGAAAGTCTAGTGATTCCTTCTGAGAGTGGTTTGGCAGATAACTTGAAGGTTAAAAACTACCCTGTGTGAGGGAATTTCAACTGACAGGGCCAGTATCTCAGAAATTGTATAGTGGGAAGACAAGATGCAGAGCTAGAAAGGAGCCTAATATCCAGGACTATTTAAGGGATAATTTAGATTAGAGAGAGCATAAATATGTAACTTAATTCTTAAACTCAAAATAATTTAAAATAAGTAAGTTTAAGTGTGTAAAAATGAGCGTAAGTAAATAACATTTAAATAAAATATTGGCAGGTTGTTATTTGAATGTTCCACCAATGTAGAAGATTGAGAACAAAAAGATTCATGATTAACACACACACACAAAATCTTCTCTTTTAGAGATGATGGATTATCTTTTTCTGTTCAAGAAAAACTGTATATCACTTTACAAAATATACAAAGGAAATAGTGAGACACTGGAAATACTCATATTTGCTTAATGACTTGATGCTTGAATAAGCTTTACATTTGATTCATAAGATGTTAAGGCTGAAAGGGGTCTTAAAAAATCCTTGATCCAACCTCTCCCATTTTCCAGGTAGGAAAACTGAGTTACAGATACTTGCACAGTGAGGTGCTAGACCTTTCTGGAGATATGGAGAGAGTGTGCCATGCCAAATAATTTATTTCTGTCGATGGTGACAGGAAATAAAGCTCTTTCCTAAATTATGGGTAGGTGAAAGAGAAGATGAGCCAATAGCAACCTCTGTGTGGGATTTTAAGTTTCCTTTCTGTCATTCTCCTTCTTGAGTGGCTGGCATAGAAAGCGAAGTCATATATTTATGTATATATATGTATATACATATATATTTTTCTTCCTGATGTTTGCTATCTTAATACTAATAGCTTTGTCTTTTAACTCAGTGGACTGGAAAGGATAGAGAAAAGTTAAATTATCTTGTGCTAGATACTTCTTGTATGGTTTGAATGTGCCCCCCAAAACTCACATTGAAATTTAGTTGCTATTGTGATGGTTTTAGGAAGTGGCACTGTTAAGAGGTGATGGAGTCATGAGGGCAGACCCTCATGAATGGATTAATATCATTAGCATGGGAGTGGGTTAGTTATCACCAGAGTGGGCTTGTTATAAAAGCAAGTTTGGCCCTCTCTTGCTGTCTAGTTCTTGTGGTCTGTCTTGCCCCCCATCTCCCACCATAGGATGGTGCAGCAAGAAGGCCCTTGCTGGATGCTGGTGCCATGCTCTTGGACTTCCAGCCTCCAGAACCATTAGCCAAGTAAATTTCTGTTCATTATCCAGTCTGCGCTAATCTGTTATAGCAACACAAAACAGACTAAGACACTTTTCTATCTCATTTCCTTTGTCATTTTCTTTCCACATACTACTATAAGAAAAAATGAAAGTGTAGGGGGAATTGGGTCAGAAATAGAATATTAACTTTTACTTTTTTATCTTACATCTTATTGAGGCAATTTTGTTATAGCTCTTGAGACACACCTATCCACCTTTTGAAAAGAGTGTGGAAGTGGAAGGGAAAACAACAGCAGTGTATTTTTAGAATCTTTTTTTCAAAAGTCAAACCTAAAATAAACCTGGCCTCAATTTCTAGCAGTAGCCTAAGTTTTATCATAAATTTAAAGAAGTTACCTTGATGTTTTAAATATATAATACAGTGTAGCCACATGTAACATACTGTTGTCAGCTACTCAAGTTTGAAGAATGAAGTATCTATAATAACATTAAAATAAAAAAAAAATTTGTTACATACCATTTCTGGAGATAAAGTTGAAAGTCTGATTTTATTTTAAATTGTGATAACATTTTTGCTTTCTTTTTGTTTGTAGCAGCTAGACAAGCTTTTGCATATTCTCACTCCATCAGGCAACAAATCTGAACAGTTTTTGTTGTATAATTTCCCTAGAATAGAAAAAGTAGCACAGTTTGAATGGCATGTTGATTATGAAAAGACATTAATGAAATTCTTTTTGATCTCAATAAACTTGAAATTGAAGCAGGAAGTATAAAGAGTGTAATCTCCAAGGGAGTCCAAGCACATCTAGGGTTCATATGAAGCTCCATGAAGAAAGCAAGGAAGAAGACAAAGCAAAATCAGTAAGAACTCAGGGTCATGGAAGAGGAAGGTCAGCAAAGGAAGTGGGTGGCTACTAAATCCCTGCCTGTCTTTCAGTCTCATTTTAGAAAGTGCCAACAAAGGAAATAAAAGTGTGATTCTGAAGGCTTATGGAGATCAGATGAAGACATCTGTCTCTACACTTAAAAAAAAGGCATCAAACATCTTGAAGAATACTGAAGGCATGAAATAAAAGGTTGCTAAATTAAACTCCATTTAAGAAAAGATAGTATGTGTAACAGGCAGAATATAAACATCACCACCACCACACTGGGAAGAAACTGTTTGCAACATTCTTAGTATCCAAAGAGCTCCAAGGGTTGGCCGGTTAGCTCAGTTGGTGAGAGCATGGTGCTGATAACACCAAGGTCCAAGGTCCAATCCCTATACCAGCCAGCTGCCAAAAAACAACCAAACAAAAACTCCAGAGAGCTCCTATGTATCAGTAAGAAAAGTGACAGATAATTTGTTAGAAAAGAGGCAAAGGAAGTGAACAAACAGTTTACAAAAAAATTATTTATGGCACGAAATTATGCTCACCTCTTGATGACAGAAATGCAGTTTTAAACTACTTAACCTGTTAGAGTGGCAAAAATCATAACATTTGTTAATTTGTGATGGGGCAAGGCTTTTGGGAGACCAGTGGGCTCATATACTGTTGGTAGGAGTACAAAATGGTGTGGTATCTATGGTTAGTATTTGGCACTATCCACCAAAATTAAAAATTTACCTGCCCTCTCACCCCAGGAACTCTTAAGAAATTTTTCTTTTTTTTTTTTTTTTTTTTTTTTTTTATAAAAAGATGACCGGTAAGGGGATCTCAACCCTTGGCTTGGTGTTGTAAGCACCACGCTCAGCCAGTGAGCCAACCGGCCATCCCTATATAGGATCCGAACCCGTGGCCCTGGTGTTATCAGCACCGCACTCTCCCGAGTGAGCCACAGGCCGGCCCTTAAGAAATTTTTCTACAGATATACTTGTACTTTGAAAAATGAATTTGCACAGCCATTTGTTACAGCATTGCCTAACGGCAAAAAATTTAGAAACAACTAAATAGCCGTCAATATGGGATTGATTAAATAAATTAGGAGCAGAAACAAAACTAGGTAGCTGTTAAAAAGAATGACATCACTCCAATCCACTGATAAGGAATGATCTCCGAGATATAATAAGGGATCAAATCAAGGCGCAAAGTAGTATATGGACATTTGTGATAAATATGAATGTGTGAATGTGTCTGTGCTTGTAGCTATAAAGATTATCTCTGGAGGGTCACACAAGAAACTGGGAACAGTGATTGATTGCCTTGGAGATGGGAGGGATACTTGTTTTCTTACTGTGCACCCATTCCTATGAATTTTTAAATATGAACATACTGGCTATTCAAACCAAAATAATAATTTTTAAATTTCTTGACGATCATTTGTGCCAATCAAGAATGTTGGGTAGTTGTATCCCATAGAACTCCCTTGCAACTTTGGGGCCCATTCTGTGTTGATAGAAGAACATGGTAGTTAACATAAGGAATCACCCTCACTACTACCCTGACAGGCTAAAGCTCAAAGAGGAAGGAGACTGGGAGTGTTTGCCTTTTGGGACAGAATTGGCACACCTTTGTTCTCTGTAGCTGCCTTGCCCTGGCCACTGTGCCCCCAGCTAACTGTGCCCACTGCGGGGGGAGGCCCAAGGAACACTGAGTAGGACCAGGGTGTGGGTGAGAGTTCAGCTAGAACAGACATTGAAGACAGTGACGGCAGAAGCATGAGGCGGGGAGGGTACAGACTTGGAGATGGTATTAACTGCTACTGTACTTCCATCCAATTCATTTACAGTGATGACACAGAGAGGAATGTTATTCTGTAGGTCACAGTCTTGATATCACTTGCTACCCCTGAGGTTTGGTGTGAGGCTCAGGAATCTGCATTTTTTTAAAAGTGACCTCAGTTCTGGGATCCAATTCCGGGAATCACTGATGTCTTCCATCCCCCCTCATTTTGTAGATAGGTTATCCCCTTCATCCCTCGAAATATCCATTCCCCAGAATATTTTTATAGTAACTTCCAAAATCTTTTCTAGTATTTTACTCTTCAACACATGCTTGCTTGCTTTATTTAAAAACAAATAACTGCATCCTTTAATGGCAGTAATATAGTTATTGGATTAAGAGACCACAGGAGAAAAGACCGGTGACATTTCTGGAAGACAAGTAAAGAATACAAAAAGGGGGAGTGGAATAGAGTCATGTGACAATCATTGTAAAAATTAGTACATTATATATATATTTGCATCATCAACTTTGCTTTCTTAAGAGTGATTATTTCATCATGGCTTTGTCCTCCTGGAACCCAAAAAGACGTGCCAAATGTTAAGGTATGGAATAGTAAGAAGAGAAAGCAGAGGCAGCGGCTGAATGGTTAGCAGGTCATAGCTTGAGGAAGAGTAATTATATGCTAATAGGAATTTAATAAGCAGTAATATGAGTAATTATGAATTATACTGAAGAAAAGGAAAAGCTTGGTGATGATCAGAGCTATCATGCTGCAAAATGTTTACTAAAAAGAAATAAAAATAGTTTAATTATTATCCTTGGTGCATATTTCGAAGTTAATAGGCATAACCCTTCATTTGGAACTGGTAATTTTAAATGAGAAATGATACTGACAGAATATACAGGGGGGAAATATTACATTAATCTCTTTCTTTTAACCTCTAGGCCTGAAGTTAGGATTAAATATGTATTCTAATGAATGAATCAAATAAATAATATGCATACCTTTTCTCTGTGGAAGTTCTGATTTTTTTGTGGTTATATTCTTTTTTCAAACACATTTATTTGGAAACTGGGAGGAATAGGCAGCAACCTTGTAGTAGCGTGCCTTGAGAAGCTTTGGGTGTCAGGGAAGGGTGATTTGAAGAGCAAAGGATGATAGCAGTGAATGGCGAAAGACAGAGAAGCTCATACCACAGAAGAGGAGGCATTGGAATGACCCTTGGAAGCTTGGCTTTGTGGAGGATGATGTGGAAGTATCTAGAAGACCTTCCTATAACTTTCCAGGACTGTTGAAATTTCAGGATGCACTTGATCCTTAACTAGCATATCTAATTCCTAATGGGATTTTGGAAGCAGGTTTAATGTTACATGAATGAACATTTAACTGCATTTCTTTAAGAGAGTCAGTAGCACATATTAAATACATGTGATTATGGTATTGTGCTAAACTGCATCTTTCTCCTTGCCACACAGTTTACTTCTTATTTCAATACATCCCTCTGTGAAAATAGCCTGCCATTTCGTGACTCTTTTTATCATGATATACCCTTCTCAGGGAAGCACTATATTTTTGACAAGAAGAGCCCTGGAGTAGGTATCATGGATACGGAAGTTCTGTCCCAGTTTCTTCATTTACGAAGCAGCCGATTCTGTGTCAGTAACCTCTAGGAGCCTGTTTCTTTTTCTTTTCTTTCTTCCTCCCTTCCATCCTTCCTTTCTTTCTTTCTTACAGCTGGCCAGTATGGGGATCCAAGCCCTTGAACTCGATGTAGGAGCCTCTTTCCTCATCTGATAAATGAGGGTAAAACAGTGGTGCTTTGAATGGTCACATTTCACATTAGTATGGGAAAACAGAACTATTAAGCTCTGTGTTGACAGAAAGTGTAATTATCAATCATTTCATTAAATTCCTATTTACCTAGAATCCAAATAATCAGAAAGCCAAATTAAGTACTTTTTCCCCTATAAACTATTGTCCAGTGATGCCTGATTTAATTCTAATACCCCGTCATGCTATAAAATTTAGAAATGACTTGGAAATCAAATATAAATGATAATTTTATTATATCCAGTCATTTTTCTTAAATGGTCAACATTATGGTTCTTTAAAAATTTGTTTTATATGGAAAGTCTAAGTAGAAAATCCCAATTACTGGCCAGTTTGGGATAAAACAGGCATCATCCGCCAAGGTCAGCCCATCTTTGGCTGCTTCTAAAAGTGCTGTCCTCCTGGTTTTTTGTCTCCTCTCAGTCTTTGGCTTTTGCCCATTCCACATCCTAGTCTCCGTCTTCCCAACTCCTAGCCCCCTCTCACCTGTCATTATTCACAAAACCCGATGGAGGTCACTACTTTCCTCTACAACTCCCAGCTCTTACCTCCTGTGCTACTGTGGTCTTCCTTAGGTTGCCTTCTTGTGTGTTTTGTCTTCCCCAAGCACAGGGGAGGGGGTGTTCTTGTTTTAGGGAGCGGACCCTTGACTATTTCTTTATGTCTTCAATGCTCCTTAGGCTGTCCAGGTGAGATGTTCAGTTACTTCTGTCAGGGCACATGTCCCGGTTCTGTGGCTCCTCGCTTTTCTGGCATCATTAAGAAAAGAAGTATTACCCATAGTGACACCCCTATTAAACAGGAACCCTCCCCCCATTAATTTTAAATCGTTTTTAAAAAATGAAAATCTCTCTAGAATGTTTTATATACTTCACTTCAGAAAATTGCTCATAGAGACATCAACAGTAGAGAATCCTTCCCAAATCATGCTAGTGACTCAAGACTAAGAACGTCCATTATTATTCACACCTGTAATACAAATGACTTTGGGACTGTAGAAGACAGGCAATGCTAATTGCACCTTTACCAAATAATCCCAGAATTACTCCTTCTTTGATTCTTAACTGACATATTTTATTTTGGTTTTTGGTCTTGAAAATCTTTTGCTTTTCCCTCCATCAGCCATCAGGTTTCTGACACTGGTTCATGCTGCTCTTCTACAGAATGAGTCTTCTCTTCTGACACATAGGAACCATTGGTGCAAAAAGTGATTTTATTTCAGACACATCTTTGAAGTAGTGAATAAAGAGCGCTTCTTGCCTCTTATTTTGCTGAAGCTATTTTTCTTTAGCTTAGAGGTTCATATTCCAGATAGGTCTAGATAGTTGAGATGGTTTGAAGTTTCACTTGGTGCTGGATAAATCAGGAAGTGGACATTGTTATTGGATTATAGGAAGGTTTATACTTGCTCAGAATATTGGAAATTAATTATAATTCTGTCATTCTTTAATCCTGTTTTTCAGGATCATTAATTTATTTGACACTATATTTCTTGAGCAGCTACCATGTGCCAGACTCTGTGCTCTGAAATCAGAAAAGGCTCCTGCACTCAAGGAGCTTATATTCTACCAAAGGGAGACAGTCAGTAATAGTACAATGTTGTTTTAGATACTATTAAGAACTATGAGGACAATAAAGGTGGCTGATGGGGCAGAGAGCAATTGTTGGGGTGGTAGGTGTGTTAGTTTCCTAGGGTTGCCATAATGGAGTATCACAAATTGGGTGGCTTAAAACAACAGAAATGTATTCTCTCACAGTTCTGGAGGCTAGAAGTCTGAAATCAAGGCAGATAGATCCTTTCTTGCCTCTTCCGGTAGCCTCAGACATTCCTTGGCTTGGGGTAGCATGATCCCAATCTCTGCCTCCTTCTTCAAATGTCAGTCTTCCTTGTGTCTCTGTCTGTGTGTCTGTCTTCATATAAGGACATCAGTCATAGTAGATTAAGGGCCCACCCTACTTCAGTATGACCTCATTTCAACTAATTGCCTCTACAACGACCCTATTGTCAAATAAGGTAACATTCTGAGGTATTGAGGGTTAGGACTTCAACATATCATTTGGGGGAACACAATTCAACCCTTAACAGTGGACATCTTTGGGTGAACTGGCCAGGCAGGGACTTGGAGGCGGAGACATTTGAGTTGAGCTGAATCGTGGGAAAATCTGGGTTCAGTTCCCTCCCAGCAGAGAGAACAGGAGGTGCAAGGCCCAGTGGAATGAGCCTGTTAGAGCCCAAGATATGAACATTAGGTTTTGCATTTTTAAAAAAGGCAAAAAAAAAGTTCTCGTTTGGGCAAGTTTCTTTTATGGTTGAAGTCAATAGAATTTTACTGTTGAACACTCTCAGATGTGTTTACTCTTGGTCAGACAAAGACAGAAACATTTTTTTTTTTTTTTTTTTTTTAATTTAACTGCTGCAAAATCTGACCTACCAGCAGTGGCTAGTAACATTTTAAGAATTCTGTTCATTAAAAGTGCACTTTGCATTTTATTAGTAGAATTTTCCATCACTGTGCTTAGTTTTATTAACCTAAAAGTATAACAACATCTTAAAATTAAGCAGACCTTGTAATATTAGACTGTTTTCTAGTGGTAAGAAATTAATGCTAAATATGGCCTTTGAAAACCTAAGATCATTTATTAAATTGTGATTTTCAACAAGATTGTAACATTATTGTGATGGTCTTCTGTGTCACGTAGTGCTAAGTAGCATTAGTGTGATTTGTTACATACTTATGAAAATTCTTAGTTTTTTAAAAAAGTTAAAAATCTATATGGAAATATAAATTTACCAGGACTGTTAATCAAGAAAATTTTATATTAAACTGGTAATATTTGGCATTGAGAAGTAGGATAAGGTAAATAAAAATATGATTAATGTTTAATGCAAAGTTGACATTATGAAATATGCATTAGCACATTGTATATGTGTACTTCAGCAAGAACATTAATGTAGTTAATACAGATTTTTTTTATATTACAGAAAAAATATTACTTATGAATATCAGGCTTCCGTAAAATGTTCTAAATATGAGTTCAAAATGTTTAAAGTTTGAATGGCTATCTAGGTCAGGCTTCAGGTGTCAAGCAGAGACTGGGGCCAAGGCTGCCTGAGGTCAAATCCTGGCTTTATCTAGCTACCGTGACCTTGAATGAGTCATTTGACCCTTCTCTGCCTTAGGTACCTCATTTGTAAAATGGACATTATAAAAATAGTACCTAATGCATAGCGTTGTTGGGAGGATACAGTAAGTTGATACATATACATTTCTTAGAACGGGGCACATAGTAAGTACTGTATAACTGTTAGCTGTTATTATTTCTAGCTGTTAATTGAAAATTAGATATATTCACTAATTGGAAAACTTATTATGTAAAGTGCAAATACTGAAAAATATCTCTTATGCCTTGTTACAAATCAAAAGCAAGTTTGAGGGCCGGCCCTGTGGCTCACTCGGGAGAGTGCAGCACTGGTAGCACCGAGGGTTCGGATCCTATATAGGGATGGCCGGTGCACTCACTGGCTGAGCGTGGTGCAGACCATCCCCTTACCAGTTAGGAAAAAAAAAAAAAAAAGCTAGTTTGAGAGTGATAAGGGAATTTTAACTGTACTTTCAAGATTGATTTAATGTAGATAACCTGTTAGAAATATTTTATATGCTCACCCTCTTAGTTACTTCTAGCAATGACTATGTTCAAGAGATTGTTAGATCTTATGGGAGAAAGATGATTAAGCTGTTGAGCCCACTGTTAAGAACCTGCCCATCCAATAGGGAAGATGAGACATAATTTAGTATAATACAAAGTGTAATAAGATAAGTGTCGCACCAAGAATGTGATTTAGTGTGGTGAGTACCTCTGGAGGCTGGCAGGCATCTGAGGAGGTTTTGTGGCTGAGAGCCAGGGATAGAAACTTAGGAACTGAAGACATTTTCAGGGGACAGGAATAATGGGAGGAGAAATCTGAGGGAGAGAAAGAACAGTCAGATTCATTGGAAAGACTGAGAATCTTGTCCCCAAGTCAAAAGAGGAAAGAATTTCTAGGAAGAGAAATGGACTATCACAAATATTGCAGAAATGTCAAGAAGAATGAGGACTGAAGAAAGACCATGAAAAGTGTTTCTTCCTCATCTTCCTTGGGGCCAGTGAGATTTGGTTGGGGACTCATTGGCTTTTCTTGACAAAATAACGTAAAATGGAATTTCTGGGACATGGTGTATAACTGAAAAACCATTAGGTCAGGTAAGCTATAGTCTGCTTGTATTGATGTGATTTATATCCAGTGAACTTTTTAGAGTTTTCTTATTTCTGTAAAGATCACTTTTAAGATTAGCTACCATTCATTTAGCTTTTATTTATTTATTCATCTATTTTTGTCTGCCAAGCATTTTCCTAAGCATTTGAGATGATTATCCTCTGGTTTAAAGCCTTACAGATGCTCCTGCAGTAGATATTGTTACTTCCATTTTACAGATGAGGAGGCCAAGTTCAGAGAGGAGGTGACCAACTCACAACCCATTGCTAGTGAGTGGCCAAGCTGGATTTGAGCCCAGCCTATCTGGCCCTGAAGCCTGGACTTTGAAGCAGTTTTAGATAATTGTTTAGCGACCTGTTTTCTGACTAGGCTTTGTACAGCTTTATTCACCAAAGCATTTTAGATGCCGGGTGGTTAAGAACCAGCTTTCACTGATGACCAGCCACACTGGCCTCTGGGCTGTTCTTTAGATAAACCTCGGTCAGTCCCTCTTTAGGGCCTTGGCACGGCACTTGTTCTTTTTCTTTCTTTAGAACACTCTTCCCCCTGCTTTGCTTGGCAGGCTTATCCTCATCCTTCCTTTGTCAGCTCAAATGTCAGAGAGACCTTCCCCAACACTCCACTAACGCATGTACACCATTCCTTGGCGCATCCCAGACCAAGGACATTGCCTTCCCATGTGTTCACTTGTTGCTTATCTCCCCTGTTTTTAATGCTGAGTGCAGTTACTGCTGTATTCTCTGAACATAGCACATGATGGGTGTTCAATAAATATTTCTGGAATGAATGAATTAATGAATATCTTAAAGATACAGGATTTTGGGCCGAGCCCGTGGCGCACTCGGGAGAATGCGGCGCTGGGAGCGCGGCGACGCTCCCGCTGCGGGTTCGGATCCTATATAGGAATGGCCGGTGCACTCACTGGCTGAGTGCCGGTCATGAAAAAGACAAAAAAAAAAAAAAAAAAAGATACAGGATTTTAAGTAATTGGTGGGACTTTTTAGGTTTGTGGAGACAGGAGTGTCAATTCATATGAGTCATTGTTCCTTTTCTATTTAACTTACACACCTCTTTTCAATAACTTTAAATTGAAAACTGAAAATAAAGAAAAAAGAAAAAAAAGGGGCTCGCCAGTTAGCTTACTTGGTAGAGTGTGGTGCTGATAACACCATGGTCAAGGGTTTGGATCCCCGTACTGGCCAGCTGCCCACCCCCCCACCCCATGGCCCAAAAAACAAAACAAAACAAAAGCAAAAAAAACTTGGTGGTATTTAAAAAGAAAGTCCTAAAAATGTCTCCTGATTATTAAAGTGATACAAGTTCATTATAGAAAAATTGACAAACACAGAAAAGTGTGTATTAAAATCACCTAAAATGCTTTTAGAAGCTAACTTTTAGCATTTGGGTATATCCTTCAATTCTTTACAAATTGTTTTCTTTTACTCAAAAGTATATCATGAACATTTCTTGTGTCATCCATATATTTAATAATAGACTTTATTTTTAAAAATAGATTTTATTTTTTAGAACAGCTTTAGTTTCGTAGCAAAATTGAACACAAAGTAGAGTTCCCATATACCTCCTCCTGCCTGCATGCATGCATAGTCTGCCCATTCTTAGCATCCCCTCCAGAGTGGTACATTTGTTGCAGTCGATGAACTCACACTGACATGTGATCACCACACAAAGTTTATAGTTTACCTTAGAATTCACTCTTGATATACATTCAGTGGGTTTGGACAAATATGTAACGACATGTATCCACCATTACGGTATCATACAGAGTAGTTTCACTGCCCTAAAAATCCCCTGTGCTCCACCTATTCATTCCTCCCTCACCCCAACCCCTACCAGCCATCAATCTTTTACCTTCTCCGTAGCCAAACAATTTTAAAAGATGCAGAATATTCCATTTTATGCACATGCCATGTTTTACTTAATTCTAGTTGGACATTTAGGTGTTTCTTTAGTATTATACATAATCTGCTGAATAGCCTTGATCTTTGTGTACAACTCTGACTATTCCCTAGAACTGCTAGACTAAAGGATATGAACATTTTAAGACTTTTGTTACATATTCTCTAACAGCCTAGGCCTTCAAATGCTTCAAATTAACACATTTGATCGTCACAGTAATGCTATTGGTTAGTACCATTATTAGTTCCATTTTAAAGATGAGAAAACCAAGGCACAGAGATGTTAAGTAACTTGCCAAGGTAGTTTCCTTATCTCTACGGTGGGAACACTATTAGGACCTAACTCTTAATTAGTTGTGTCATGTGTTCTGTACATTTCTGGCCTTTACTGAAAGCTCACCAAATGTTGCCAGCAGTATTAGGGAGTCATTGTTAGAGAAATAGTAGCCTCCATGATACAACTAAAATGACCAAGGAGAATTTAATTGGACCTTAATTTTTTCAGGTAATGGATAAATATTCAAATAGAAAATTTCCTTCGAATTCAGCTTTGTCTAACTCAATTAACATTTAATATATCATTGGTGTTTAGTAACTGTTACATAATGACAATTTATAAATTTATTTTCTGAGGAAATTGGATGTAGCATATGTCCACGGGACGCTTTGGATTCTTAACTCAGGCTTTGCTATATTCAGTCTGTTTGGCAGATAGTAAAATATGACCAAAATTATTAATCCCTTTTGGTGGTTAAAAGAAACATAAACATAAAACTCAATTATTTTTAAATCAAAAAGCAGCATTTTAATTTTTATTTTACTGTGGAAATTCTGCTTTAAACAAATAAAAATTCACATTCTTTTCTGTCCTATTTTCTGTTCTCCCCTAACCCTAACCATTACCCTTTCCATACACTTTCCATTGATGTGCCCCTGAGGGGATGCTTTTGCTAAGTGTTTTTCTGGGTCTTTTTAGAAGACAGACTGATTTCATTGCCTAGGTTGGAGGCTAAATCCTACCGTTCCCTGGCTCTCTGAGATATTGAGTCTTTAACCTTTAGCTGCCTGTGAGTGACTGCTCAGATGTCATGGGGAGCCTCAGCGGGACTGATAGCCATTAAGTTTTTGTTTTGTTTTGTTTTGTTTTTGTCAAATCCCCAGAACAAATGCTATTAAAGAGCTTTTCATAGAACTAGAAAACTCTGTCTATTCATCTTTTTCACTCCCACATCACATAGCCTTGTACATAGTGGGCATTCAGTAAGTGTTAAATACATAATTTTTGTTAATTGATTCATATAAAATTACACTGTACATTATTTGCCATTACAAATGCTAATTATAGGCTTGTTTAGTTCGTATTTACACTCTAATCTTTTGGAACACTAAAAAAAAAACCTTGCAGCTTGTCCCCTTTAAACTTTAATGGAAAACACATGTTAGGATAAAGCAGTACTGTACTTCTAGTCTCGAAATGTTCATTATAGTGTAGCAAACTGACAATTACTTCTGTTTCTCTGTGTAAGAAATATGTTTTTTTAAAAATTCTTTGAGAAGAATGCCTCATTATTCTTTGTGAGCTGGCCAAATAATGTGAAATGACTAAGATTACATTTTTCAAAGCCAGCAATAAAATAAACAAAGGTTAAAACACATTTCTTTAAATTAGAAGTGTTAGAGCTTTTTAGTTGCTTCTTTTTGGTTTAATACAGGCCATTTGACATTTCTCTGGAAAGCAGTAACTTATGAGTTAAACACAAGCAAAGTTCTATTTCTTCAGATATTTTTAAAAACTACCCACAAATTATGGTATAACTTTCTTTCTTTCTCCTCTACTAGTATAGATATAATGATTGTACTTCCAACATTAGTAATCTCTCTTTGAGGGTGGTAGTAGAGTGTTATTGGGGATGTTTCTTGATAATTTTATGGTAGTTTCTATAATTCCTTGAAATTTTCTTTCTAAAATAGATGGATTTTCTTTAGGAATTCCAGGAAATTTTTAGGAACTCCAGAGAAATAGTCTCAAATTGTGTGCTTTACAAATGTATATTAATATATTATTGAGAATTAAGATTAAATTCACCTTTTTGATTTGAAGAGAGAAAGAATTATGGTTAGTATTTTGTCTAAAGAAAATATTGGTGGGCAGTATTGGGGGTTGCCATGACAACTGGGAGGGGAAAAACAGCCATTCTTCAAAATATCTTCGAGGTCATCTGGTCTACCTCCCTCATTTTGTAGATGAGGAAACAGATTCTGAGAATTGAGTGAGGCGTCCAAGCCAGTGTCAGCCTTGTCCTGGCCATTACATGCCTGGCTACCAAATAAACCATCATGACCTGGTACAAGGTACACATTAGGGTTGATTTGCAAATATGTGTACAGGTGTAGAAAAAATGGGACCAGTGGTATTCTTTTTTGTCCTAAGAAGTGTGTCTGATGATTAGAGTTCGTGGCTGTTCTTATGTGTACTAATTATTGTGGTTATAGTGCTCTTTCAGATATGACAGCATTAAAATCAAGTCACATAGTAGGTACATATAGGTCTTTTGGGGAATGGCAGAATCCAGGCAGTCTGGGACACAGTTATTAATCAGACATTCCAATGGTACACTGCAGTGAGTGCTTAAATATTGGAACCTTATAAATGGTATATTTTCATCTCTTTTCTCCTGACCATTGTGCTGTTGTCATATATTTAACTTTATGTATATAATAAACCCCATATTACATTGTTACCACTTTTTTTGAACAGTTATCTTTTGAACAATCTAAATAATAATTTAAAAAGTATTATATATCTTCCCATGAATTTACCATTTGTATTATTCTGTTTCTGTTGCTTATAGCAGAATATCTGAAACAGGGTAATTTAAAAAGAAATAGAATTTATTTCTCACAGTTTTGGAGGCTGGGAAGTCCAAAGTCCAGGGAACACATCTGGTGACAGCCTTTTCTTGGTGGTGACTCTCCACAGCAATGCAGGGTGTCACATGTTAAGAATGGGCTAAGCAAGAGAGAGCTCACCTGCTCACTCACTTTCCTTATAAAGCTATCAGAACCACATCCATGACCGTCCATTAAACCATCCCATTACTCCCTGAATGGATCAAGCCATTCACCAGGGCAGACCTCATGATTCAATCACCTCTAAAAGGCCCCACCTTTCATATACCATAATTGGATTTTCCACCATCTTAACACTGACACAGTGGGGGTCGAGTTTTCAGTAGTTGAGCTTTTGGGGGATACATTTAACCCAGAGCACCATTTGTGGTGCACTTCATTCATTTTTGCAGATCCATATTTCCACCTAGAATCATTTTCCTTTTGCTTAAAGGACTTCCTTTAACATTTCTTGTGTCTGATGGTGATGAATTGTTTCAGCTTTTGTGTGTCTGAAAATATATTTTACCTTCAGTTTGGGAAGATATTTTCACTGGATATAAAATTCTGGATAGACTGTTATTATTTTCTTTCAGTACTTTAAAGATGTTGCTTCCTGCTCTCATTGTTTATAATGAGAAATCTGCTGTTATCTTTGTGTTTGTACATATTGTGTCTTTTTCTCTGGGTGCTTTTAAGATTTTCCTTTTTTTATTGGTGTTGAGCAATTTTATTAAGATGTGCCATGATATGATTTTCTTCATGTCTTTTGTGCCATTGGGTTTTATTTAGCTTCTTGGATCTGTGGGGTTTTAGTTTTCAAGAAAGTCTGAAAATTTTCTGCCATTATACATTTTCAAATATACATTTTCTATGCTTTCTTCATTCTTCTGTCTTTGGGGGACTCCATTTGCCTGTATATTAGGCTACTTGAAGTTGTCTTACAGCTAATTGGTGCTGTGTTCATTTTTAAAAATTCTATTTACTCTGTGTTTTACTTTGCATAGTTTCTATTGCTGTGTCTTCACATTTAGCAATTTTTCTTTGGCAAAATCAAAATATTAATCCCATCCAAGGATGTATTTTTCATCTCAGACCTTGTAGTTTTCATCTCTTAGAATTGGTATTTGGATCTTAGAAAGTATCTTCTATGTCTCTACTCAACTTTTTGAAGATACAGAATACAGTTGTAACTGTTTTAATATCTTTGTCTGCTAATTCTAACATTTGTGTCAGTTCTGGATTGGTATCTCCTTATTATGAGTCATATTTTCCTGCTTTTTGTGTGCGCCTGGTAATTTTTGATTAGATGTTACCTTGTTGGGGGCCGACCCTGTGGCTCACTTAGGAGAGTGAGGCGCTGGGAGCGCAGCGCCTATAATAGGGATGGCCGGTGCGCTCACTGGCTGAGCGCGGTGGGGGCGACACCAAGCCAAGGGTTGCGATCCCCTTACCAGTCACAAAAAAGACAAAAAAAAAAAAAAAAAAAGATGTTACCTTGTTGGGCACTGGATATTTTTGCATTCCTATAAATACTCTTGAGCTTTGTTCTGTGAAGCAATTAAGTTACTTGAAAATAGTTTTATTCTTTTAGGTTTTGCTTTTGAGCACCAGACAGTGCTCAGTTTAGGACTAATTATTTCCCAGAACTGAGCAAGACCCTTCTGTGTCCTCTATCCAGTGTCCCTTGAATCATGAGGCTTTCCAGTCTGGCAGGTGGGAGCAGACAGAGCTGGATTCTGTAAGTGTGGGCACTGTGCTGTAATCTCTAATCCTTTCTGATGGTTCTTTTCTAGCCTCTAGTTTCCTTACATCTATGAGCAGGACTCAACTGAATTCTTGAGGAAAACCTTCTGCAGATGTCTAGAAATCTCTCTCTGTGAAGCTCTCTCCTTTTCTTCAAACTACAGCTGCCGTGGTCTTCCTGGACTTTCAACTCAGCAAGTCTGCTGGTCTTCACCTGGATTTCCCTGCCCTATGCCACAGCTAGAAACTCTCTCAAGGCAGTAAGCTGCTACAGTCTTTCTTAGGACTCACCTTATTTCCATCCTCTCTCTCATGGATCACTGTCTTTTGTTGCCTGATAATATCTACAAAACCATTTCTTTTTATGTTTTGTCCACTTTTTGATTGTCTCAGACAGGAAGGAAAATTCAGTCCTTGTTACTTCATCTTGGCCAGAGACAGAAGTCCCTCAGAAATCTGTTGAAAGTGAGGAAGCAGACAGAGGAGTGAAATAGAGGCTGTGGTGCTCGCTTCGGCAGCACATATACTAAAATTGGAACGATACAGAGAAGATTAGCATGGCCCCTGCGCAAGGATGAAATAGAGGCTGTGAGGGGTAAAAGTTAACATAGCCAGTGCAGTGAATGAAAAGACAGCTTACCAGAAAGCCCAGCTGAGATGGAGAGTTTCTCTAGCAGTGTTCAGAAGCAGTTGAGTGAGTGAGTGAGTGAGGTGGCTAGTGGTTTTGACTCATCAATTGATTCTTTTTTAGTTTTATTTATTTATTTTTACCTTTTTTTTTTTTTTTTTTTTTTTGGTGGATGACTGTATTTATTTATTTATTTGGTGCCTACTCTGTGCCAGGGTCTTAGCATCTACTATTTCTCATCCTTACAATAGGCCCACAGGGTGTTAGTATTTGTTAATCTTTTACCTCCACACTCTACCCCGACTTTCCTCCACCCTCAGCCCCAGCCCCCCTCAATTTCACAGATGAGAAAATAGAAATGTCAAGTGACTGCCAAGATCCTGCAGTTTGTAAAGTGTGTAATCAGATTTTCAAATCAGTTCCCTGTAGCTCTAAAGCCAACTGGCCCATATTACTTTATTCTTGCCAGGGTTGGAATTTGTGGTGAGTGAGTGAGTGGGAGGAGTTGAGAATGCTAAAAAGAGAGAGGTTTAAGTGACAGCTCATGATTAAGTAGATAGGGAAGGGAGAGAGCCAAAGATGAAGGCTGATGGATGGGAAGGAAAAAAGCTTCAGAGGTCTTAAGGTCTCTCTGGTGTCAACGATGGCTATGATGGCCTTAAGGAAACAAGGGAGTTGTAGTCAGCTCTAGATGACATTGCAAAGTGATGTGGGAGAAAGAAGTCCTAGACTTTTGCCTGAACTTTTTTTTTTTTTTTCTCTTGGTGGCAACTGGCAAGCACAGGGATAGAACCTTGGACCTTAGTGTTATCAGCACCACGCCCTAACCGACCGAGCTAACCAGCCAGCCCCTGATCTTCTAATAAATGCTGGATCTCTAATAACAGTTCCAGAGTTCCACATAGATTGTACATCTGCAGAAGGTAAAACAATAAAACTTCTAGAAAAAGAAAATAAAGATTTCTTAAACTGGACATAAAGAGTGCTCATCATAAAGGAAAAATTGACAAATTGGACTATATTTAAAGTTCTTTTCTTCAAAAACACTGTCCAGAGAGCAAAGAAAGTAAGCAACGGAGTAGAAGATATTTCCAGTATATATATATCCACATTGCTTTTAGGTCAGTGACTTAAACAGATGAGGAGTTACATGCAGTCACTTATTGAAACATTAATTCATTAACAAACATGATGGATTTGTATATTTCCAGAATTGTTTGTCTAATCCTCTTAGGGGCATTATACCACTAAGCAGTACAGCTAAGTGTTTGATCAGTTTAATTAGAATGATCATTTGTCACACTTTAGAAGCATTTGGCTCTTGGCTAAGGAAGTATCAAAGGCTGGGGAAAGGAGTATTAATTCTGCCATCTCTTAAAGTTACATTTCCAATTTAAAATCTAGTCACAATAGAGTTAGTATGTGACCTTCAACTATTTAAGCATCTTTAATATGCTGGTTAATGAGATTATGCATCTGATTTTTCCGCAACAATTCTTTTGTTAATATAATATTTGGAGGCCATGTGATTAGGATTTATCTTATTGGTTATTTTTTAAAAGTCAGCATCTAATTTTTGTCTTGTGTGCAAGATTAAATTATTTTTCCAGTAGGTCGAATGAAACAAAAAAACACTCCTCTTGGGTTCTTGTATGGCTGAAAAGCCATTGCACATCATGTCAACACAATGAAAAGTGAGAACCCATTTATTACTTAATATTGTATGGTACGAGATTATGAAGTAACATGTATCAATGAAACTGAGTTCACAAGCTGCACGTGAAAGTCAATGTTATTACTTGATAGTTTTCCTTTATATATGAAGGCACTTCAGAAAGTTCATGGAAAGATTTGTATTATCTTTTAATTCTATTTTTCCATGAACTTTTTCTTTTTGGTGACTGGTTGCTACAGGGATCAAACCCTAGAGATTTTGGTGTTATCAGTACCACACTCTAACCAACTGAGCTAACTGGCCAGCCCCTTCCATAAGCTTTTTGAAGTACACTCATACAGTAGACCAATGGGACAAAAAGAACACTAAATCATGAGGCCATGGTAAGTGTAACCTATATGCTTAGTGATATTGTTATTCATCCTTTGGTTTTTCAAGATGAGGAAAGGGAAGGAAAATCTGATTCATGTTGAATCACTTACAAAAGGATTTAATTTACTTACCAAAGGCTTTAGTAAATTCTTTATCAACTTTCTCTTGCAGGAGGTTTTTTGTTTTGTTGTTGTTGCTATTTTTTAATGAGTAAGTGGGAAAACCGATGGGTCCCTGCTTATCCACGTGGCTCTGTGTGTGTGTACTTGTGAATGCTCGTGTGGTGGGGTGGTATATTAGTTTCCTATGGTTGCTATGATAGCTTACCACAAACTTGGTGGCTTAAAACAGCACAGATTATTCTCTCATAGTTCCAGAGGCCAGAAGCCAAAATCACTTCACTAGGCCAAGATCAAGGTATTGGTAGGGCCACTTTCCCTCTGAAGGCTCTAGGGGAGAATCCATTCCTTGCCTCTTCCAGCTTCTGGTGATTGCTAGTATCCCTTGGCTTGTGACCACTTGACTCAGAATCTCTGTCTCATTCTCCACATCCCATTTTACTCTGTGTGTCTTCTTTTTCTGTCCTTGTCCAAAACTCCCTCTGCTTCTCTCTTATAAGGATACGTGTAATTGCATTTAGGGCACACCTGGATAATCCTCTCAGTATCCTTAACTTAATCATATTTGGGCCATATAAGGTAATATCCACAAGTTCAGGAGATTAAGAAGTAAACATATCTTTGGGGGTGAGTGTGCATTTTTCAGCCTGTCACAGTGGGTTTTTCCAGCTGTGAGTGCACCACTATCAGGTGCCCACAGATGTAAATTTGTGAACATCTGGAAGCCATGAGTGCGCAGATGAAGTCACCTGTAAGAACCGCAGGTGTGCTGAGCTGGAGTTATAGCTCGTGGATGTGTCTGGGAAAGGGGCAGGAGATGGAGGTGGAGAGAGTTTTGAAAGAATCTCCAGAGACAATATCAAATGTATCAGAGGCCTTTCTAAAACTAGACAGTAACAGGTTTGAGAAAGTCTAATTTGAGAGGAAATAACTTCAAGCTAATATTGAGAGTATTTTTTTCTTTCTCAACTATTTGATGATAAGAAAACATTAACCAAATTATGGAGATTGAGTTTAGGGAACTTGTGAGCCAGTGTGGTGATTAACAAAGTTTTATTAGAAATAAAGCACCATACAATAGAATTCTTTCACTGTTATTGCTCGTGGTTTTGTCTTAAGCCTTTTTTTATTGTTAACACACACTTGAAAATGTGCAGGCTTTGTTCTAAGCACTCTTTACATTTAATAATTAATTTTTACATTTATTATATTTTATTTCTTTTTACTTATTTCTTTATGTTTAAAAAATTTATCATAAGCCTATGAGATCAATATTATTCCTCTTTATAGAATTATCTGTAAACAAACTGAGGCACTGAAAAGTTAAGTAACTTGCTCATGGTCACACAGATAGTAAGTGGATGCCAGGATTTAAACTTAGAGTCCACCTTGGTTGGGAAATGAAATCATGGACTCCCTAGGCCAGTGTGGGCACACTCACCCTGTGTTTCTCCTTTCAAATACGTGATTGTGATTGTACTAGCACTTTCAATATGAAAGAATTCTCCTTATTTAAATATTTAAAAAGTAAAACAAACAAAACTTCGAGGCCATACTCTTAACTACTGTGCCAGGGATTGGCAAGCCTTTTCTGTAAAGGGCCAGATGGTAATCATTTTAGGCTTTGTGGGCCATGATGTCTATGTTGAAACTGCTGAACTCTGCTGTTGTGGTGCTAAAGCAGCCTTAGACAATATGTAAATGAATGGATACGAGTGTGTTCCAATAAAACTTTATTCACAAAACAAGATAGTAGGCTGGGTTTGGCCTGTGGTCCTTATTTTCTAACCAATTCATTATGCTGTACAAAGACATTTTAAAAAATTGTTTTAATTTTTGGTAATTATAGACTAACAAAAATGCAAATATACAACCCTTTTTTCTGTATTGAGTTTCTGTATGACCTTCATCCACCTTCCCCTAATGATAATATCTTAGTTAACCATAGTACATTTATAAAATTAACATTGGTATAATACTATTAACTAGACTATAGTTCTTACTTGAATTTCACCATTTTTTTTAATGTGGTCTTTTTTTCTGTTCAAGGATCTAATCCAGGATCATCCCTCATTGCATTTAGTTATTATGTCTCATTAATCTCTTCCAATCTGTTATGGCTCCTCAGTCTTTCTTTATCTGTCATGACTGGCATTTTTTAAGAGTACTATCCATATATTTTGTAGAATGTTCCTCCAATTTAGGTTTTCCTGATGTTTTCTGATGATTTTAATGAGGTTGTGAATATTTGCTAAGAATACCTAGAGATGATGTCGTGCCTTCATATGAGGAGATTCATGATGTCAGTATGTTACAGGTGATGCTAACCTTAATCACTAGGTTAAAGTGGTGTCTTATGGGTTTCTCCACTGTGAAGTTACCATTTTCCCCTTTATAATTAATAAACAGCTTGTGGAAGGTACTTTGTAAGTATGCACGTATCCTGTTTCTCCTCAACCTCACCCACTAATTATAGTATACATCAGTGGATTTTTTTTTTTTTTTTTGATGGCTGGCTGGTACAGGAATTGAACCCTGGACCTTAGTGTTATCAACACCATACTCTAACTGAGCAACCAGCCAGCCCTATCAGCCGATCTTGACTGTAACAATTACTACTAAGGTGTTTGCCTAATGGTGATATTCTGTTTTGTCTCTTCTATATTTATTAGTTAGAATTTTTCTGTGAGAAAGAGCTGTCCCTTCTCCTCATTTATCTATTTACTTATGTCATTATGGACTAATGGATATTTACTGATCATATAGGTTACAATTCAATTCTAACGTAATTTATTTTGATGCTCAAATTGTTGAAGCTTTGGCCACTGGGAGCTCTCTTTTTTTGAGCACTTCCTTAACCAAAAAAACCCTGCCAATTCACCCACCTCTAACCTATTGCCTCCTCCTTAGAAACAACCACTGTCACTTCTTTTAGTTAATTATTTTGATATTTACCTTCATGTCTCTAAGTTAAATGTCTATATTGCTAATTTATAATTTTTTAGTTGTAAGAATTACATAAGTTTTTTCTATGGAACTTTAGAATTACGATGAACTTTTTTCCCACAGCCTCTTCTCCACCACCGACTTAAGCTTAGCCTTTCCATCCTCTTCCATTTCAGTCTAGTTGTATTTTTATTAGACCAATATTTGGTATTTATATTACTTTGACTATGTAAACACTCTCACAGCTGAGCCACGGAGTAGACCGTGATTGCTTTTCTCTTGCTGCAGCATTTTTTGCTTTCCCTTTAGTTAATGACTGTCCTTTTTGTTTGCAGTTCGCTCAGTTTCCTCTTTATTTATCATGAATTTAACTGTAGCTTTTCATTTGTTGTCAGTGTCCTTACCACTCAAGTCATAGTTCTTGGCCCTGAAGCTTTGGCATCACCTGGGAGCAGATGAGAAATGCAGAAACTCAGGCCCCACCTCGACTAGCAGCATTTTAACAAGATGCCCAAGTTATTCATGTGCACATTAAAGTAAATAAATTTCCTCTAATTCATCCATATCGCTAGAGCTTTCTGGCTTGTGCCTCTCTGGATGGGTTGCTCTCTGTGTTCCTGGCATAGCAGCAGCCAGGGGCTCCCCCTGCCCACCCTCCTGCTTCCTATAGCCCATGTCTTCCTGCCTCCCTTCCTCCCTCCCTTTCTTGCGTATTAATGTAGCACGCTCTCCATTAGCTTCCCAAGAAGGTCAAGCTTTTGAGATCTTAAATGTCTGTAACTATTTTTACATTATTATTCTTAATTGATGATTGGACTGAGTGTGAAATTCTAGGTTGGAAATATTCAAAGCATTAATCCACTGTCCCCTCAGTTTCAGCATTTCTCTTAAGATGACCAAAGCTATTCAAAAACCTCATCCTTTGTATCTAATCTAATTTTTTTCCCCCCTGTCCGGTAGTTTGTAATATTTTCTCTTTTAAATCCAGTCTTTTGTGAGTCTTTGGCAGGCTGTTTCAGTCTGGAAAATCAAGATGTTTAAATCTGAAACATTTTCTTTAGTTTTGTCGATGATTTCTTCCCCTCACTTTTCTCTCTTCTCTTTTACTGGAATTCTTATTATTTGATTACTGGACTTCCTAGATGCACTATTCTCTAATTTTCTTATCTTTTCTCTCACATTTCTTCATTTTAACCTTCCTACCTTACTTCCTGGGAGATTTCCTCAACTTTATCTTCCAGCCTTTCTATTGAGTTTTGCATGTAATATTTTCTCTCACTCCTTGGAGGATCTCAATGTTTTCTGCTCCATGCACAGGGAGTCTCTGTTTCCTCCAAGTTCATTCTTTCTTTCTTTGCCTGTTTTGGTCTGTCTTTCATTGTTAGAGGTTTTCCTCAGATATCTCCTGACCCTTGGTTATCTGCTTCTATTTGAGTCAGTCCTCAAGGGAGCTGATTTGAGCGCTTCAAGCACTCAAGTAGGGCTTCTAAGTTGAGGGTTTCACAGACAGAGAAGGTCCCGTGGAGAAGCCCACCCTCGCCACAATGGCAATATCTTGAGGTTTTTATTGGGCGGGGCAGAGTTCACAGAGAATAATCTCCCATGCTTCTACCTGAACGCTACACACCTGGCTGCCATTTTTCTTTTCTACTAAATAACTTAAAGGGCTTTCTAAGACATAGTGCCTTTTCTCTCTTTTATCTCTTCCAATATGTACTTTGAAAAATAAGACTATTAAAATAAAGCTGTTAAGTACATTTTAAAATAAAAGTGTCAGCAAAGACTTTCAAACTGATCTTCCCCTGCAACTAGGACAGACTAGTATTTTACTGTTAGACGATTCAACCTAAGGTTATTATTTGATAGCCATCTTTTGAATATTATGGCTAGATGGCCTTTTGAGTTTGGGTATCAATTTTGGAAAACAAAGACAGACACAATGTGCCTTATGCACACTGGACATACAAATGACCACCCTCTCTCTTCTTGGATTATCAGAGGCTGGGACAAGGACAGGGGCGAAGAGGCTGTCTAGAGCCAAGCTTCCAAATCCAAATAGGGCATGACTACATGGACAAGCCAAGATACGAAGTCAAGGAACTCCTGAGCCACCTAGTTAATTCTAGGAAGATCAGGCAGAGGAATTCTCAGTGTACAAATAGGGAAGCAGCTGCATGGCTTTTGATATGGTTTCAGAAACTTTGAAGGCCCAAGGGGATGGTCTTTGATTAATAACTAGGACATACCTTTCAGGTTGTCCCAAACCCAGAAGCACCTCTCTCTGCAGGGCTCCTGCCAGAATGTGGTTGCTTACAGAACTTGCTGCCTATTTCCTGACCACAGCCTGATGGCCATTTTTGTAGAGATTCCCTACCCCACTCTGTCCCCACAGCCCTGCCAGGGCTAGAGTCTTTGCCTTATCTCCTCTGAAGTACCCCATACGTCCTCATCTTTGGATTTAGATCTCTCAGGTGGCAGCCACCAGCACCAGCCCCTAACTGCTTCTCTACCATTACCCTCTGCCCAGACTCCCAGCTTGGAGCCAGATGAGCCCTTTTCCCACTGCTGGGAGGAGTGAGTGGTATCTTCTCCATTCTGGGACTGCTGCCGAGGAAAAGATACAGCCTTGGAATACATACTAAATTGTAACTCAGTGTGTTTTTTTTCATGAAAGCATTGCTATAAATGGTAGTTAGAACTCTAGTAAAACTCTATTATGGCTTAGCACATGGCCTGGAGTCCGCCATTCATAACACATATTTTTAAGGAAAATATGTTTCAAATTCCAGGTAAAAGATGTGAAAAACCAACTTTTTGTCACAAGTCCCACTGGGAAGTTGGGGGCTGCCTTGCAACAGCACGAAAGGGAGGAAAAATGTCATCATCAAATATTCATTAAACTCCCGCTTGTGCATCATACTGTTGTGACTGCTGGATCTGTGAGGCCTCTGCTGGGCCTGTTTTTATAAGCTATAATAAGGCCATCATGCAAATTGTCCTCTGAACCTTAGCACAGTGTACAGCTTTCTCTGACATATCATGTGTCATACTAATGGGAAGATTAAGGCCAGAAGTGTTCCTTTTCTGAAAAAGCGCAATTTTAATTTAAATGTGTTCTTTTCTGGAGCCCAGGTTCTTTTAGTCACTGAGCCTACACTAATTTGTGTGATTCTGTTGGGGGCTTGGGCTTTCTTTTTAGAGCTTTTTAAAATTAGTACTTTCTGTTGGTTTAGTGTTTTCTTTCAAGTGAGGTACTCTTAGAATAATGTGACACACAGCAATTTTCAAAAGTTTAAAGCAGTGTGTTCTGAGGTGAGTTTACAACTAATTGCCTGAACTAATTATACATAAAGCACCAAGTCATTAGTGTTAATAAGAAGTGACTTCAGAACGTACAGTTGGGAGTTTCAAGATGGCGGCGGCTGCGGCCGCTGGCGCGGAGTAGCTGAGGTGGAAAAGGTGGCCACTGGGCCTCAGGCAGCCGGGAAACTTGTGGACCTTCCTCTGGCCATCTCTTAAGGGAGGACTGCTGCTGCTGGCCGGCCGTGGGGGCTCAACGCCACTTTGCCCCTGGCAGGAGAGGCTGCCTCATTTACAGGCAACAGCTTTGAAGTGTGGAGCAGGAAAAGAACTGATTCTTAGCTGCAAAAGCGAGTCTTGAAACAGGGAACACGGCGCCAGGGCTGCTGTGGATGCAGCCAGGATCCCGGAGGCTGGGGCCGCACTGAAGGCGGCCAGCTGCCCTATTCAGGATTCGAGGTTTCAGGCTGACATTAAAGAAGATTCCTGGGAGCGCCCGAGCCGCGCCGCGACTGAACAGCCCGAGGCGGCAGCGCCGAGAACACGGAAGGCAACAAACCAGAGACAGAGCGAGCGCCCGACCTGGCACAGCACTGTGAGTGATCCCTGGCACAGCTCTGTTCGGGGGGTGGATGCCCACGCGGCTCCCGCCTGCACCACCAGGCCACTCACTGCCCCGGTGCTGCCTCCATTTTCCCAGGTGCGGGCAGCTCCGCCCTGCTCGGCCATCACTGAGCCCATTTGCTTGGCCTGGCGCGGGGCTTTCCGGACCCTGCGGGCCGGCCTCCTCTCTCACTCCCTCCGCGGATCTCTGGCGGGGCTGGGGGTGTGGGGCGTCCCCGACCAGTGTTGGGAGGGCTAGGAAGTACGGGCGGGCCGACTGTCACTCCACCACACCCTGGACTCCGGCCCCGGTAAACTTCCTGTTACTGGGAGGCAGATACCATCTCTGCGACCACCAGTTTGGAAAAAAGCCTAACGAATTTCTGGTTGGGAATAGTGTGGTAGGAGAGTTCCCAGGTCCGCTTGAAACTGCCGGAGAGCAGGCTGCAGGCGGGCACTAGACTCGGTTTATACCGGGGGGATACAAAGGTGAACAAGACCCGAGAAAGATCTACACAGTGCTACAAAGGCACCCAGAGAGACCGGTCATCTGTGCCTAGCAGAAACCTGGTAGACTTCCTGGGCGAGGCGGTGCTGAGCAGGGTCTTGAAGGCCCAGCTGATAGACGAGGGGTGCAGAAGACACACCCCAGCCCAGCACAGTGTGCACAGAGGGGGGAGACGTGCGGCCAGGGAGGCGGAGACTCGACAGAAACCACACACCCGGTGGGGTCACCACTGCACGATGCAACAGCCTGGGCCAGAGCATACGGAACGGGGAGAAGTCCTGTACAGAAAGTGAAAGCTCAACAGAGATCACACACCCTGTGGTACGTGATCCACCAGCCCAGCAGAGTCCAAGCTGACCAGAAAGGTGGATCCCCGGAGAAGCCCAAGACCCGAGGCAACCACACACACAAGACACTAGAGGCCAACTGAGCAGTCACGGCGGGAGCCATACCAAATTGGCTACCACAGCAACATCCTAGTTAGTCATAGTCTCAAACCAGTGGACTGTGAAACCCCCTGCCACAATGAATAAACACCAAAAAAAAGACACCAGAAATACAAAAAATCAAGAAAGTACACCACCAAAAGTTAATAAATCTCATACTCTAGATCCTATAGAACAAGAAGCCCTTGAAATAACTGACAAGGAATTTCGAGTGATAATTCTAAGGAAACTGAATGAGATACAAGAAAACTCAGCTAGACATCATGATGAAATGAGGAAAAGTATACAGGATCTGAAAGAGGAAATATACAAGGAAATCAATGTCCTGAAAAAAAATGTAGCAGAACTTGCTGAACTGAAGAAGTTATTCAGCAAAATAAAAAACACAATGGAGAGTTTAACCAACAGGCTTGTCGAAGTTGAAGAGAGAACCTCTGAAGTTGAAGATGGGCTGTTTGAAATAACACAAGCAGACAAAAAGAAAGAAAAAAGAATCAAGGACATGGAAGAAAATCTGTGAGAGATATCAGACAACCTCAAGCGCTCAGATATCCGAGTCATGGGTATTCCAGAAGGGGAGGAAAATGGAGATTCCATTGAAAACATATTCAACAAAATAGTGGCAGAAAACTTCCCAGGTATAGGAAAAATCACACATCTTCAGATCCAGGAAGCTCAACGATCTCCAAATGTATTCAACCCAAAAAGGCCTTCTCCAAGACATGTCATAGTCAAATTGGCAAAACTCAGAGACAAAGAGAGAATCTTAAAAGCTGCAAGAGAGAAGTGTCAAATCACCTATAAGGGAGCCCCAATCAGGTTAACATCAGACTTTTCATCACAAACCCTAAAAGCTGGAAAGGAATGGGATGATATTTTCAAAATACTAAAAGACAAAGATTGCCAGCCAAGAATACTCTACCCTGCAAGGCTATCCTTCCGAAATGAGGGGCAAATAGTATATTTCTCAGACAAACAAAAACTGTGGGAGTTCACTACCACACAACCACCCTTACAAGAAATCCTCAAGGGAGTACTGGGTTTGGTTCCTGAAAAATAACTACCACTGCCATAAAAACCTAAGAAAAATCTAAACCCGCTAGTACAATAAAAATGGCATTCATGAAGAGAAAACAAGCTAACAAAAACACTATCTACAACCTAAGGAACCAACAAACAAAGAAACCAAACAGTAAATCAGAAAGCAAGGAACAAAAGACACCTAAGACAACCAAACAACCAATAAAATGCTAGGAATAAATCAACACCTTTCAATAACAACTCTTAATGTTAAAGGCTTAAATTCCCCAATCAAAAGACACAGACTGGCTGACTGGATCAAAAAGCAGGACCCAACTATATGCTGCCTACAAGAGACCCACCTCACCCATAAAGATTCACACAGACTAAGAGTGAAAGGATGGAAAAAGATTTACCATGCAAACAGAAAAGAAAAACGAGCTGGAGTGGCTATTCTTATATCTGACAAAATAGACTTTAAACTAAAAACCATAAAAAGAGACAATGAGGGACACTACTTAATGATAAAAGGACTGATCCATCAAGAAGACATAACAATCATAAATATGTACGCACCCAATGTTGGAGCAGCCAGATTTATAAAACAAACTCTATTAGACCTAAAGAAGGAAATAGACACTAATACCATAATAGCAGGGGACCTGAACACCCCACTGTCAATATTAGACAGATCATCTAGGCAAAGAATCAGTAGAGAAACACAAGATCTAAACAAGACTCTAGACCAATTGGAATTGGCAGATATCTACAGAACATTCCACCCAGCAACCTCAGAATATTCATTCTTCTCATCAGCACATGGATCATTCTCCAGGATAGATCACATATTAGGTCACAAATCAAGTCTCAATAAATTCAAAAAAATTGGAATTATCCCATGTATCTTCTCAGACCACAATGGATTAAAACTAGAAATTAATAACAAACAAAACTCTGGAAACTATACAAACACATGGAAATTAAACAGCATTCTACTTAATGACATATGGGTCCAAGAAGACATCAAGCAGGAAATCAAAAAGTTTATTGAAACTAATGAAAACAATGATACATCATACCAAAACCTGTGGGATACTGCAAAAGCAGTATTGAGGGGAAAATTTATTGCATTAAATGCTCACTTCAGAAGAATAGAAAGATGGCAAGTGAACAACCTAACAATTCACCTTAAAGAACTAGAAAAACAAGAACAATCCAATCCTAAAGTTAGCAGACAGAAAGAAATCATTAAGATCAGAGCAGAACTGAATGAAATTGAAAACCAAAAAACAATTCAAAAGATCAACGAATCAAAAAGTTGGTTTTTGGTAAAGATAAATAAAATTGACAAACCATTAGCATGGCTAACAAAAAAAAGAAGAGAGAAGACTCAAATAACAAAAATTAGAAATGAAAAAGGCGATATTACAACTGATTCATCTGAAATACAAGGAATCATTCGAGACTACTATAAACAACTATACGCCAACAAATTTGAAAATCTGGAGGAAATGGATAAATTTCTGGACACACACAAGCTCCCAAAACTGAACCGTGAAGACGTAGAAAATTTGAACAGACCAATAACAATAAAGGAGATTGAAGCTGTTATCAGAAGGCTCCCAACAAAGAAAAGCCCAGGACCAGATGGATTCACAGCAGAATTTTACCAAACATTCAAAGAGGAATTGACACCGATTCTTTACAAACTATTCCAAAAGATTGAAACGGACGCAAATCTCCCAAACTCATTCTATGAAGCAAACATCATCCTGATACCAAAACCAGGTAAAGAAATAACCAAAAAAGAAAACTACAGGCCGATATCCTTGATGAATATAGATGCAAAAATCCTCACTAAAATCCTAGCAAACAGAATACAGCAACACATACGAAAAATTATTCATCACGATCAAGTGGGATTCATCCCAGGGATGCAAGGTTGGTTCAACATACGCAAATCAATAAACGTGATACACCATATTAATAAACTCAAACACAAGGACCATATGATCATCTCTATAGATGCTGAAAAAGCATTTGATAAAGTTCAGCACTCATTCATGACAAAGACCCTCTATAAGTTAGGTATAGAGGGAAAGTATCTCAACATAATTAAAGCCATATATGACAAACCCACTGCCAATATCATCCTGAATGGGGAAAAGCTGAAAGCTTTTCCTTTAAGAACAGGCACTAGACAAGGATGCCCACTCTCACCACTCCTATTCAACATAGTGTTGGAAGTACTAGCCAGAGCAATCAGAGAAGAGAAGGAAATAAAGGGCATCCAGATTGGAAAAGATGAAGTCAAACTGTCCCTGTTTACAGATGACATGATCCTATATATCGAACAGCCTAAAACCTCTACAAAAAAACTCTTGGAATTGATAAATGATTTCAGCACAGTAGCAGGATACAAAATCAACACACAAAAATCAGTAGCATTTCTTTTCTCCAATAGTGAACATGCAGAAGGAGAAATCAAGAAAGCCTGCCCATTTACAATAGCCACCAAAAAAATAAAATACTTAGGAATTGAGTTAACCAAGGAGGTGAAAAATCTCTATAATGAGAACTACAAACCACTGCTGAGAGAAATTAGAGAGGATACAAGAAGATGGAAAGATATTCCATGCTCTTGGATTGGAAGAATCAACAGAGTGAAAATGTCCATACTACCCAAAGTGATATACAAATTCAATGCAATCCCCATCAAAATTCCAAAGACATTTTTCTCAGAAATGGAAAAAACTATTCAGACATTTATATGGAATAATAAAAGACCACGAATAGCCAAAGCAATGCTGAGCAAAAAAAATAAAGCTGGAGGCATAACACTACCTGACTTTAAGCTATACTACAAAGCTATAATAACCAAAACAGTATGGTACTGGCATAAAAACAGACACACTGACCAATGGAATAGAATAGAGAATCCAGAAATCAACCCACACACTTACTGCCATCTGATCTTTGACAAAGGCACCAAGCCTATTCACTGGGGAAGGGACTGCCTCTTCAGCAAGTGGTGCTGGGATAACTGGATATCGATATGCAGGAGAATGAAACTAGATCCATACCTCTCACCATATACTAAAATCAACTCAAAATGGATTAAGGATTTAAATATACACCCTGAGACAATAAAACTTCTTAAAGAAAACATAGGAGAAACACTTCAGGAAATAGGACTGGGCACAGACTTCATGAATACGACCCCAAAAGCACGGGCAACCAAAGGAAAAATAAACAAATGGGATTATATCAAACTAAAAAGCTTCTGCACAGCAAAAGAAACAATTAAAAGAGTTAAAAGACAACCAACAGAGTGGGAGAAAATATTTGCAAAATATACATCTGACAAAGGATTAATATCCAGAATATATAAGGAACTCAAACAACTTTACAAGAAGAAAACAAGCAACCCAATTAAAAAATGGGCAAAAGAGCTAAGTAGGCATTTCTCTAAGGAAGATATCCAAATGGCCAACAGACATATGAAAAAATGCTCAACATCACTCAGCATCCGGGAAATGCAAATCAAAACCACACTGAGATTCCATCTCACCCCAGTTAGGATGGCTAAAATCCAAAAGACTATGAACGATAAATGCTGGCGAGGCTGTGGAGAAAAAGGAACTCTCATACATTGTTGGTGGGACTGCAAAATGGTGCAGCCTCTATGGAAAATGGTATGGAGGTTCCTTAAACAATTGCAAATAGATCTACCATACGACCCAGCCATCCCACTGTTGGGAATATACCCAGAGGAATGGAAATCATCAAGTCGAAGGTATACCTGTTCCCCAATGTTCATCGCAGCACTCTTTACAATAGCCAAGAGTTGGAACCAGCCCAAATGCCCATCATCAGATGAGTGGATACGGAAAATGTGGTACATCTACACAATGGAATACTACTCAGCTATAAAAACGAATGAAATACTGCCATTTGCAACAACATGGATGGACCTTGAGAGAATTATATTAAGTGAAACAAGTCAGGCACAGAAAGAGAAATACCACATGTTCTCACTTATTGGAGGGAGCTAAAAATTAATATATAAATTCACACACACACATACACACACACACACACAAACCGGGGGGGGGGGGGAAGAAGATATAACAACCACAATTATTTGAAGTTGATACAACAAGCAAACAGAAAGGACATTGTTGGGGGGGAGGGGGGAGGGTGAAGGGAGGGAGGTTTTGGTGATGGGGAGCAATAATCAGCTACAATGTATATCGACAAAATAAAATTTAAAAAAAAAAAAAAAAAAAAAAAAAAGAACGTACAGTTGGACCCAAAGACTGAATAGCTTTTGCAAACAGCAATCAGGGATGTGTTATCTATTGTATAAAACACCTTAGCTGGAAATTATTGCTGTTTATTTGAGTTGGTTTTCCCCAAGTTGTTACCCTTACACTGGGTTATTTCCTTTTCAGTGAAAATATGCATCCTTTTGAATGTGGAGGCTGAACTAAAACAGCTTATAGAAAGTTTTTTATATGAATGAATGTGCACTGCATTAACATGGACCCCCTTGATTGCTCCTTTTCAGGCTCTTTTGGAAGCTCTTCTTCCATCCACTTAAAATGTCCCAGGGCTCTATCCAAGATCTTCTGCCCTTGTCCATGCCTACATTGTCTCCTTCCTGGTCTGTAGTGAAAGCCTTGTCATTGGTCTCCCCAAATCCAGTTTGCCTCCTTCCAGGATATACACGGTTGCTAGGAAAGTATTAAAGCACAAATCTGATCATGTCAGTATCTGCTTAAACATGTGCAACGATTGCCCATTGCTGTTCTGTTAAAGGTTAATGTCTTTCATTAGCATGGCATTTATCTTGTATGCTTTCTATCCCTGATTCACAACAGCCCAGACTGACTGGCCATCTTCCAGGTGCTTGGATTCATCTCTAGATCCTTCCTGCTTCATATCTTTGTACATGTGGTTCCCTGTGCCTGGGATGCTCTTCCTCTTATGCTCTGCCTGGTGCTGCCTATTTATGCTTGTAGCCCTAGCTTCAGTATCATTTCTCAGTGACACTTCCAAATGTCCTCCACAGTTGGTTAGGTTCTCCTGCTAAATATGCCAACAGCATCCTGTATTTTCTAGAACTCATTATAATTATAATTAACTTAGTATTTGTATAATTGCTGGTTTGATGCCTGATTCTGCCACTAGCCTGTAAACTCCCTGAAAGCAGGGACCATGCTTGTCTGGCTCACCATTCTCTCCCAGTGCCTTTCATAACAAATGTTTGCCAACCGAACGTATAATGAATGTGGTTGGACAGAAGCCGTGGCATATGTTATGTGTACTTGTACTTATGTTTGAGTATGGGGTATCTGGTATTCTAGGAACTTGAGCACTTCCCACTCCATAATGAAGCAATACTGTGAAGGCCTTATTTAGATCTTGTTAACTGTTCAGCTGTTGTATCCTTTTCCCCCCTTTATTTTGGAAGTAGACTGTATTGGTCAGGGTTCTACCAGAGAAACAGAACCAATAGAAAATAAAAGATTTATTGCAGGAATCGGCTTATGTGATTGAGGGGGCTGGCTAGGCAAGCAAGAAACCAGTCTGTTGGGCCAGTTGTCGGGAAGGGCAGGCTGAAATTCTCCGGCATAGAGTGGGGTGGCTGTTCCAGGTGGAATTTCTTCAGGGAAGCCTCAGCTCTGCTCTTAAGGCCTTTCAACTGATTGAATCAGGCCCATCCAGATTACATAGGATAATCTCCTTTACTTAAAGTCAACTGATTATGAACTTCAGGCACATCTACAAAATACCTTCACAGCAACACCTAGGTTAGTCTTTGATTGAGTAAGGGACTATAGCCTGTATAACCAAGTTGACACACAAAATGACCATCAATTAAGCCTTATGATCCGAAGAACCAGTTTAAAATCAAAATTAATGTGTTTTTATTTTATTTTTTCTTAAAAAAAAAAACAAACCAAAACACCTTGGCACTTCTGGGATAGGGAATGGTAATTAAATGTTTTATACAGTGGGCTTCTTGTTAGCTATGGAAATAACATCTGTATGAAAGAGATTTTTACCTATTCTGCTGAAGTATGCCAAGTAACCTTCTTACTCAGCTTTCCAAAACAAATATGTGATTACTTCAAATGTGAGCCAGTAATAAAATTCTAGGAAAATTGGTTCTTTTATGTGTAGTGCTTCTAATAAGTGGACAGCTGTGTCTTCCACAGGTGCCTTTCTGTTAGTACAGCAAACATTTACCGAGCTCAGAGCTAGGCACTGGAGACATAAGACGAGGCACAATACCACCTTATATTTCAAGGCCTTGCAGTGTATTTGAGTAGACAAATAAGTAAGCAAATAATTTCAGGCCTGGAATTCACTGGGGTTGGAGTATAGCATGTGAGGGAGGTGTGGTTTGACGCTAGAGATGAAGAACCATGAGCGGTAAGCTTGGGGACCCAGCTTTATTCTGCAGGGAGAGAAGAGGTTCTCTCTGTTGGGGGGTGCCATGTTTCTGTTATTTAGGAAGAAGAATCTGGTGTGGAGGATGAAGTGAGAGAAGGAGCACATATTAGTGGCAAGAGCGTGAACTAAAATTTTGGCAGCAATATTGAAGAAAAGAGGCTGGATTTTAGCACTAGCAGAGTTTATTGATTGAGTGAGGGAGAGAGAAGATTCGAAGATGACTTCAAGGTTTATTGTTTGACAGATGGAAACTTTTGGGCTGGACAGTTAGCTTAGTTGGTTAGGGTGTGGTGTTATAACACCAAGGTCAAGGGTTCTCACCCCCATACCACCTAGCTGCCCGCCCCCCTTCCACCCAAAAGAGTAAAAAAAGTACTATAATGAGTAACGGAGGTGGGTGGTACAAGAGGAAAATGAATGTTTAGTTCTGGGGCAGGTTACAGGGACAAAATGTAGCAGTTGCCACTTACGGAGCATATACCCTGGGTCTGGTGTACATTGGCTTTTCATATATTAGTTGAGGCTAGTGTTACTTCTAGCCTGGATGAGATCACCTTAGGAGGGCCTTGAACCAAGGGAGAAGTTTGAGGAAGGTGCATAGTGCTGAAGAATCTTTTCTAGGTCTGTTATCTTTTTATAAAGAATAATATAGGCATGGCACTTTAAATATTACCTGAGAGTTGATTCTAAGAGTACATCTGTTTATAAATGAAGATGAGGCCACCTTATAGATATTAGGAAAGAAGAAAAGGCTTATATTCATGAATGATTTCTCTGTGTTGTCTGATAACTCCCAAAGTGAATTGAGAAAGCAGAGGTTTTGGGACATGAAGAATAATAGCCCAAGGGTGTTAGTTCAATGACAACTGGGACGTATAGTACTTTAGGGACCAAGGATATTTACATGAGTATCATGTTTTGGGGTTTGTTTGTTTTTTTTGGTGGCTGGCCAGTGTGGGATCCACACCCTTGACCTTGGTGTTGTAACACCATGCTCTAACCAACTGAGCTAACCAGCCAGACCATAGATAAGTTTCAATAAAGAGTCAGGGGTAGTGAGTATTGTATTGCTTATTTACACTATCATGTGGGGGACAGAAGCCGAATTATATGTCAGCCTCTAAATGGCTGATTCTTGGCAAGTAATTATTCATAATCATGTTGTTGCTGAAAACCGTCCCATTGGATCCCTTTGGCAAGATTCTCCTTTTGGAGAGTAATGGGAACTAATTAGATGCTATTAAATCTAAGACCCACTTTATATTCAGAGATTCCAGTAGTCACCCTCATGTGTCAGGGGCAGTTAGTGACATTGTGGCACGTTCCCTTCATTGTGCCGAACTGTGGACCACAAAACCTGGCAGTCTGGGTAGGTTTAAATAATCACACTCACCATCATCCTCACTGCCACCTGAACAATGCTATTTCACAGCAACAGGTTCAGGACATCCTCCTAAGTAGTAGTCTGGAGATTTCAGAAACATGAGAATACAGTTAATTCCAAAAGGTTTTTAGTGGGGTTTTGTTTTGTTTTGTTTTTTGTTTGTTTTTGGCAGCTGGCTGGTAATAGAGAATCGAACCCTGGACCTTGGCATTATCAACACCATGCTCTCACCAACTGAGCTAATCAGCCAGCCCTAATTCTGAAAGTTTTAAGATTTTGAGTACCTAGTAAAGAGGCCGGAGGTATCGACAGAGGATGAGGTCATGCCATATGATCTACAAGCTGGTCATGGCCATATCTCTGTTTCCATGTGGTTATTACAATATAACATGTAGCTGATGTCAATGGAACCTGAGACGTACACATAACAAAATGCTGGAGTGTGAAAACTGGTTTGACTGAGAAGCTTGAGAAACCAAGTTCTTTTGTGTTAATTGACTACCTTGGATTAATTGGAAGTGTGTTCGCCATCTCTCTTTTTAAGTTAAAAAATGAGTAAACTTCTAATTGGAATTTGAAATCATTGTTTATAAAATATATCACATAGGTACATGTCCTTATTCAATTTTATAGAGAAAAATGCAGAAATTAAAATGTATTTTTCTTCTGTAAGTTAAATGTAATAGTGCAGAAGTGTTATCAGTTGACAGCCTTACTCTATCCCTTGTGGTTTTGTTTATGTTGCTGACATTAGGATTATCTCCTAAAGGGGGATATTCCTGTTGATTTTGGATTTTTAGAATGTTGCTGAAATACTCAATAGGAAAATGCAGTAACAGGATGTTGCTGGAGTGTGACTGAGCAGTGAAAGCATCTGAAAAAAATTGCCCTCGTGGGAGAACTGGGCTATATCCATTAAGCCAGGGTCTGCCCCAGAATGCTGGCTTTATGATGGGCTTAGGCTCAAAGGTAATTGACTGTTCAGCTCACCGAGGCTGCTCAGGGACTCTCTGTGGTAAACAATCTCTTTGTTTTTCCCTCCATTCTGGGACTTGGCTATTTCAACTAGACTATTCACATCAAATATATGTTCTAACCATAGCAAAACAGTCTCTGGAAATCCAATTGTGTATAGTTTTTAGATGGCCACTTAGGATATACATTTTGGGGGTCAGGGAGAGAGAGAAGAAAAAGAAAGAAATGTAAATCTGAATAAAAATAATTTGAGGAACATTGTTTAAATTTGGGTAAGCACAGGGTATTGCCAACTATTTTAGTGCAGGGTGAAAACATCACTAGGAAACACCTAATAAGCATGGAATACTATTTGAAGGAATGCACTGTATAGTAAATCTACAGCTTTTTAGTAAGTGATTATGTCATTATTGAGTGAAACTGAAGGAAAGACCATGCAAGGGTAGATGAGCCATGAGCATGATTTAGTGGAAATGTAAGTTAAATTCTAAGATAATTATTTGATCCTAAACCTTTGTTGGTTATGTGTGTGTGTGATAAATTTTTCACTTGTCTTTCCCAAGTAATAAAGTTCTAAATACCCCCACAATGATTTTAGCTGATCCTCAGTTTGTGGATAAAAGTTAGCACTGTCCGTTAGCCCAGTACGATCTATTCTTACAGAGATGTGACTTTGGTTAGAGAATGATATTCATAGGATAATTGACTCAGTCAACCAGCTGTGTGTTTTGGGATGTGGAGGAAAGCTTTTCACAATGATGATATACAGGAAGAAGCAAGGTTTAGATGCTTTTACCTGGCAGAACAAGTATAAATGAATGGCATCACTTTCCTGAGCCCAGACCCATACTGACAAGTGACCCCTCACAGGCACAGCATTTAAATTGTCCGCACTGGAGTAAACACTCAGGAACACTATTTAAAAGCACAAACATTCTCAGATCCCATGCTCCTTTTTAAAAATTTTTTAAAATTTTCAGATCCCATGTTCTCTGCCATATTGTTAGCTTTTCTCTCTCTTTTTCTATGCTATACATTGGGAATGGGAGGGAAAGAGGGAAGCTATCTGATAAAGAATCACCTTTGTGGAGACTGTAACCAGCGATGGTATATAGCATGTTTTCATCCAATCCTAGGAAGTTCTGATTCTATGGTTATGTCACGGAGCAACCCCAGGCTGCAGTTTTCCCAGCTAATGGCCTGGCTACCAGGAATTGATGCTGGTGATGTCATCTTAATCCTTTGTCCACACATCTGCCTAAAATTCATACATGTCCTTAAGCCTCCTATATTCTGATTTGTATAGAGACTCAGATATTGCAGAGAGATTTCATAATCTTGGCCTAAAGCAAAAGTTTGCTGAAAAAATAAAACAGAATCTTGGTGTGCATGAAAACTAATTACAAATTCTTTTAACATTCAAAAAGAAAATGTTATAAGAAGTAATGTTTGTTCATGGAAGAAAAAATAATAATAAGATAGACTTGTCACCCATAATCCCATTATCCAGAAATAAGTGACATTTGGTATTAAATACCCAGATTTTCTTTCCCTCAGATTTATAGTCCTATAAATTTTTTATATATACATATATATATGTATTACAAAAATGGGGTCATGCTACACGTGCTGCTTTGTAATATAAACCTCTTTCTCACCCAGGGTTTTCATGTTGGTAAGTATATATTTATCATGGTTTAGAATGGCTGCAGAGATTTGCTGGACACATGGATTGTATCCTGAGTTTTTGGTATAATAAGCAAAGTATGATGAGCATCTTTGTACACATGACTGTGCACTTGCTTGATTATATGCTTAAGATAACTTCTTAAAGCATTTCATAGGTTGAAGGCTTGTGAGACTTGCTTTGGGTGGCTCTCCCAAAAGTTTATTCTGATTATCAATCTGTTACGTTTCATTTTGGCCATTTGAATTTTGGGGTAAATTGGCTACTTCATGTTCTTCTCCCATTTTTATATAGAGATATTTCTGTTTTGTCTTATTGTTTTGTGAGTGCACCTGGTGTATTAAAGACATGGATTTCTTCTCTATCTTCTTGTAGGTATTTTCTCCACTGGATTCAAATTTTGATTGAGATTTAGTCAAATGTAACATTAACTTAGTGGACATGAGCATATTCTTCAATATTGGGTCTTGCTATTTGAGAATAACATTCTGAACACTTCTGATCTGAGAAAATCATAAAAAGTAAAAGGGTACAGCATGACTTTTTCCAGGCCCTTTAGTTTATTGCCTTGCCTCTGGGTAGAACTGTTCTTAAATCATTCAAGAAAACAGTAGCTAAAGTGTTTTCACCAGCTAAGTGATTGGATTCCATCTGGTTGGCTTTTTAGAGTGTTCTTTTTAATGATTTTCACACACTTACCTATGTTATTCATTCTCAAATCTGGTATCTTTGGCTCTTTGAAATAGTCTGTTTGCATGGGTCCTTATGGCCTGAGGAGTCTGACAATTTTATGATTATGCAAATATTATTGAGCTCATCTTGATGGATATTCTCTGAGCCCTTGGCTGACTGCACAGACCTCGCCTTTAACTGTCGCAGGGTTGGCTAGTGTGACCTTCACATCAGGCTGTGGAAACATGCTTGTTAGGCATCCTAGGACAATTTGGAGTGGTTGCCTGGGCAACCTCACTTGCTTCTAATCAAATGCCCCAAGGATAACCCAAGTCTCAGCGGGAACACTACATCTGAAGGGAGGAACTTTGTCCTAGGTAGCGGCCAAAGTGCATTTGTCGATTTTAGGAGACTTTGCTAATGTTGTGGGGAGGTGAGGTTATGCCACGATCTAACAATGGACTCAGGGAAGGGAGAAAATAAAGGAAAAGGGAATCAAGAGAACAGGGATAGAAGAGAGGCAGAAAGGGAGAAGGTTGCATTGAAGCAAATGGTAGAAATCAAAATAGTAAGTAAGAGCAAATGGCTTACACGTGAGAAAACACCGTAGTGCAGAGTGAGCAGAAGGGCACCTAGAATGGAGACCGAAGAGCTATGTTTAGGAAAAACCCATGGCCAATAAGTGAATATCTGGGGAAGGAAAAAAAAATGGAGGAGACTTTTAGAAAATATGCAATAAAAATGTTTTGTCACTGAAACACACTTGTATATGTAATGTAGTTGATCAACTCTACTTTAAGCAACCAATATTGTTTTCTTCTGTACTCTCCATTATAGCCTGAGTAAATCATGGGTGATTTTTCTGGAATCAGAATGATATCATTCAGAATCATAGGACCCATTTTTATTTCTTACTTCCATGAATCAGAACTGCTACAGATTTGAAAATTGTGTAGTCAGTTGTGTGTGTGTGAGTGTGTGTTTACCAAAAGAAATCTACAGATATGCTAGCGTGTTTATTGTAACAGGTGGCAGTGTTTTAGCTGCTCTAATTAGCAGAATGAGTACAGATCGTAACAGGCAGAAGACATGCATAACCGTGAGATGAAAGTCTATCTAAGGAGAGCAGTGAGCCGACCATCCTCTGCCCTCAAAACCCTCAGTGAGGAGCCCATAACATTAAAAAATTCCACAAAAACCTGTGATTCAATCCTGAAATACCCAGAACTGCCCCGAAGACTCCTCTTTTTGCAGATCTCAAACCAAGTACAGGAGAAATGCAAAATCTTACTGTAGTTGAAACTGGCATGTCCGGCAGTTACTAAAGTGTGGTATCCAAGTTGGTCACTCAATAAATGTTGGAAAATGATAATATTGTCCAGATTTCAGGCTCTTATGATTGTCAGGTATTTTCTAGAGATTGGATTTTGTAGTTCCTGAAAGCCATGGTTTTAGAGCCCTGGCAGGTCAGGGATGGCATATACTAAAGATTTACCTGAGGAGCATTTAGAATGATTTAGAGGTGAAGGCAGACTTCAGGGAACGCCCAAGTGATGGCAAAGCACCTTAGAGCTAGCAACAAAGGGAACCGTTACCTTCTCTGGGCCAGAAGGAGCAAGGGAGGAAGCTGTGTTCCTGGGCCCCTGGGAGAACTCTGGTCATGGAGCAGTAAGTGTAGCTACAGCTACAGGCAGGCAAGGAGGTGGGGGTGAGCATAAAAACCCCAATCCTTCTGTCCTTCATTCTCCTACTGGTGCCTTTCATTTCTCAAATCCATCTGGAAGCTAGAGGGGAAGGGATCCTGGATGATGTGGTCTATAGAAGTCAGCTTCCTGGAGCCCAGAGAAAGGTAGAGAAGGCTAGATGATGGATCTGGGGTGGAGAGGGGCCAATGGTGAATGGCCTGTACAGTGTGCAAATATCCTTTTGTTCTGTAAGGATCCCCCTGCCCTCTGGCAGTATTTGAAAGAGAAGTTATTTATAAAATAATTTTTTTATGGGAGCTGGGCAGCAGAACAGGGACACTGATCAATCTTCTTATTTTCCCACTTGACTACTCCACTGAGCCTAATGCTTATTCTACAATTGCGGTTATTTCTTTACGTTTGTGTCTGCCCTCTGGAAGTCAGGTCTTTAGATTATTAATTTCCTTTTATTTGTTTTGGTGTCTCCTGCACCTAGCCTGGTGCCTGACGTGTAGTAGTAACTATTGTCTTGAGTATGCAGAATAACTGTTTCCTAGTTTCCTAGCCTCTTTCAAGTCAAATTTGACTTCTGTAGCTTATTTTTCTCCAGTGCTGGGCCTCTGTATTGTTTCAGTGAAAAGTAGGGGGGAATCATGAATCTCAGTTCTCCACCAGCTAAAGCTGTGGCACGGTTAGTGGCCACAATAGAAACACTTCTGCTCTCATTATTAACGATAAAATAACAATTTCATTGAGCATCTCCTCTGTGACCAGCATGTTTTCTGGTTCTTACACTAAGTATGGGACCAGTGCCCATGGAACATGTATGGCAAGCAGTCTAAAACAGGGTTAAGGATTGACCATGATGGTGCCTGTTGAGTTCTTTCACCTGCCCGTAATCCTGCCAACTGGGCCAATTGTCGAGCTAGGGCTGGGTCTGGAGCTCACAGACCCCTCAAGCCCATAGTCCAGACTAGGTCACAAACCCTTCACATGGCAGGCTGGGTCACCAGACCCCTCACACACAGTTCTATGAGCTATGTAACCTGCAAAAAGGTCCTCGGAGCCATAGATTCGAGAGCATGGCCGAGCAGGGCAGACGCCTGAGGCACTAGACACCAGCCAGGTGGCTGTGTCGCCCATGCGCACTAACTCCACCTACACACAACTTGGTTACAAAGAGTGCATTACATCATCCCCAACCAGACCTAAGGCAAGGGGGGCCTGATTAAATTATTCTATTTTCCCAACAGTGCTGATCAGTGTGACAGGTATAAAGAAAAGAGGGGTTAGAGGCTTTCTGTTACAGAATAGGCTAAATCTGAGTTTGAGCTTAAAAATATCTGTAAGGTTAGAGTAAGAAGCAGGGACTTGCCCTACCATGTATCAGGATCTATTATACAGTTACAGAAATCAAGACAGTGCGGTATTAGCACTGGGCAGATAAGTTGATCAGTGGAATAAAATTAAAAGCCCAGAAACATGCCCATACACATGTTTAGAACTTTGGTATATGTCAGATCCATTGTAAGTGGAGCCGAGAATAAATGATTATCCTTAGGAGAAAAGATGAAAACAGATTCCTACTTCATACCATGTACCAAAAAAATCAACCCCAAAAGGTTCAAGATCTTAAATGTCAGAAAGAAAACTTCAAGACTTTTAGACGTGGGCATAGAAAAGGATTTCCTGTTTCTTTTTTTTTAAACTTTTAGTCTTCAGAGAAGGAAAGGATTTCTTAATGCATACAAAGCATTTAATATAAAAGAGATATTGACACATTTGACTATATTAAAATTAAGAATTTTTTTACTCTAAAGAGGTCTTATTGAAATCATATGATGCCTGAGATTTGCTTCAATATAATTTGTGGGAGTGGAGGGGAATAGCTGTGGGTATAGATGAAACAAGATTAATCATTTTTGAAACTGGGTGATGGGTACATGGGGTTCATATATCCTAGACACATAAAGATGAAAGTATTAGTAGAATACATCAAGAAGTCCTACACATCAAGATGAAAAGCATGAACAACCCTCTAGAAAAATGGGCAAAGGATATGCATGATTTTAGAGTCACAGAAAAGGAAAGACATATGACCAAGAAATATATCAAAAATGTCCAACATTTATTTATTTACTTATTGTTTTACACTATCTGATCTTCATTGGCATACTGAGTTCCTTGGAAAAGTCAAATACATGTAATATGGATGCATATGCTACCTAAGGAAATCATAAAGGTGCTGTGAAATATGCCTAAACTTGAAAGGTGCCATAGAGAACTTGAGTCACCAAGAGCAGTCTTTGACTACCCTCCTTTAAAGCAGAAAAAGGGTGTGTGTGGTGCATCATGTAAGAGGCAGAACTTAGCCCTAGGTGTAATTGTTCAAAAGATAAGTATGATTTTCCCAACTTCACTCTACAGAGAATAATAATCATTAACACATTGGTGTATCTACCTACCTAGGCTATAAATTTTTTTTAAAAAGGGATTATATTTTTATGCTGTTTTGGAGTCTGCTTTTTCCTTTTGCCTTATTGCACAAATACCTTTAGTAAACATAGATCTGCCTTGTTAACAGACTACATAGCATGGTGCAATTTAACAAATTCCTGTTGTGGGATATTTCAATAGCTTCCACTTTCTGTTTTATAATTAGCACCATAGTGAACATCTACGTACATTTCCACCCACAACAGTACATATGCAGCCCTATCTCCACATCCTCACCACCTCCAGCATCCTTTCTTATTTCTGCAAATCTAATAAGCAAATTTATAAATTTAAACTAACATGATTAATCCTTGTTCAAATTTTCATGTCTTTGACATTTGTCTTAGGGGTTCTTAATCTGTGCTCCTGTGTCATAGGAACTGGACTCAGGTGTTTTGCTGCTCAAATCCATAAACTGGTGTTGAGAAAATATAAGAAAATGGTCAGAGCCCCTCAGATGTTCAGAATCTTACCGAGCATTTGCTGTAAATATCCACAGACACCCAGGTATTCGTTGGTTACTATCTAATGTAATTGCGTATGGGCACCCAGGTGTCCTGGATTAAGGACCTAAGTATAAAGGACTAATGGCTCTGATACATGGCAACTCTTGGGACACTCTGGGAGGCCACTAGGGCGGCTGCTCCTAGCTCTGAATAAAGCCTATTAATTTTTTACCCATGGCTCCCAGTATCTTTTCCTATTACCTAGCTCGTGGACTTGCATGTGAAGGGTTTGTGGCCCAGTCTATATAACAGGCCTGAGGGGTATGTGAGCCCTAGCCCTAGCTTGACAACTGGTTAAAACAATAGTATCTTTTCTCACTTTACAGGCACAAAATAGTATAGGTCTGCTGAATTAGAAGTTTTTCCTATACATTTTTCTTAAACATTTTCCATATTTTGCTGTTTACTTATTCTAGAGTCTAGTCTAAGATAACCTGATATTGCATAAATATATATATTAACTTTATATTTAATACATCAATAATTTGTTGTGTTTGCTAATGAATACCTTGACTTCAAGGAAGTAAGTTTGGAAATCACTAAGCCAAGATGCGTAGGCCACCATGGCCAAGGGCAGGGAAAGCCTCTAGATTCGAAGTGCTTGGATTTGACTCCTAGTTTTGGACCTATCAGCTGTATGATCTTGGACAAATTACTGAACCTACGTGAGCCTCGGTTTCTTTGCATGTAAGATGGGATAATAGAACCTGTGTCATAAGGTGGTTGTGATGGCTAAATAAAAAGGCTAGTAGTACACTTGTCACAGTTCACTAAATAATTAGCTACTATTATTATGCTAGTTGTAAAGCAAGGCAGATCATAACTAAAGTCAAAATGTTTCATTATTTTAGTTATTTTAGTTATACTAAGTTTCCATTTATATTGTCAGAGCTAGGACTCAGGCCCTTCAAACCCATTGTACAGACTGGGTTCCCAGACCCCTCACATGCAGGTTCATGCTAGGTAATTGGGAAAGATTCCAGGAGCTGTTAGCAGATGACACGAGCTCAGTCCTCAGCTTCCTCAGCAGTAGCAGCTTACAGGTCTGGTAGCTTACAGGTCCGGCGGTGGCAGTGGCCTTGCGGAGGGTCCCAGGGGCACTAGCGGCAGCAGCCACCTCCAGCAGTAGTAGTGTATGTAGAACAGGGAATAGGAGCTTCTTCGATTTTGAATAGGTTTGGCATCAGGGATTCTTCCCATTAAAAAAAAAAAAAAAAGACGAGAAAGTACATAAAAGAAATCCTTGAATTGGCTTCAGAAATAAAATACACAGTAAAAGTAAAATTAGAAATTAGTATAACAACCAACTTCCAGTGATGAATATCTAATTCCTTTAAACTGGCCTTGCTCTCTTAAAACTTATGACCATTTTAATGGGTTTTACTTGGCCTTGTTTTATCATGGCTGCTTCCTCTGAATTTTTGGAGGCTTCTCAGTGGACTCAGAGTAGCACTCCTTTATTTTCTGGAAGTTGTTTTCAATGTTAATTCATTCATAATTACTGGAATTAGTGTGGAAATTATGTAGTTAGCTGTTAAAATGTTTTGTGTCAGATTCAAAACCTCGTCAGAAGCCAGTGTTCTTGATTTTTCTCATATTTTCAGAGCATGCCTGGGAGAGCCCTCATCCTCTAGGAATGTTAAGGTAGTGATGACATATGGGAGCAGGGAGAGGGTTTAAGTAGGGTGTTCAGTAGTTGGAGCCTGAGTTTTAGCTGCATAAGATATCTGGCCATAGACAAGCTATTTAATCTCCCTGTTTTCACATCTTTAATAACAATACCTACCTCATGGGTTGTTGTGAGTGTTAAGCTGATCCACTTAGGATGACGAGTTTAGCACAGTATCTGGTATGTGGTTATTCTTTTATAAGTACTAGCAATTATCATTAGTATTATAATTCACAGTGTGCACAATTCTAGAGACACTGAAAATATTCTTGCCAGCAGACTTTATATGTTGAGACAGTAATAGTTCTCTAGTGGCAGTTTTTCTCCTTTTCTCAGAAAAGCTGAATAATTTACTTTATTCAGTTTTTTAATAATACTAATCATGTAGTCTTAAAAATGGAATGTTCATTTATTATTACACTAATAGGAGAAAAATGGAAATATTTTCATAACAGTTCTTAATGTTAATTACTATATATGTCTGAAGTCATATGATTTACTCAGTTTCTATGGTACTTGTCATAATAATACTTTAGAAAGTGAAATAGTAATAATAATGACAACAACAGCTTTTTCACTTGCATCTGATTAATATGGAGTTAGAGAAAATCTGTCCATTCAGGTTAACATTGTTAAAGATTAAGTTTGTGTGTAAGAGAGAGAAAGAGAGTCGTTTTAGTTTTTAGTTTTTGTTTAGAAATAATTACAGATTGTAGGGCCGGCCTGTGGCTCACTTGGGAGAGTGTGGTGCTGATAACAGCAAGGCCACAGGTTCGGATCCCTATATAGGGATGGCCAGTTAGCTCACTTGTGAGAACGTGGTGCTGACAACACCAAGTCAGGGGTTAAAATCCCCTTACCAGTCATCTTTAAAAGAAAAAAAGAAAGAAAGAATTACAGATTCTCATGAAATTGCCCAAGAATGTAGAGGGACGTCACGTGTACTCTTTACTCAGTTTTCCTCAAAGGTAACATCTTGCAAAACTATAGTATCATATCAAAACCAGGAAATTGACATTGTTACAATCCACAGAGCTTATTCAGATATACATATGTTTTCTCCCAGTCTGTAACTTGTCTTTTCATCCTCTTTACAGGATCTTTTGTGGAGCAAAGGTTTTAAGTTTTGCTAAGGTCCAATTTATCAGTTTTTCCTTTTATGGTCTAGAGTACTGTTTCTCAAAGGCTGGTCCACATAGTACCTGTCTTTGGAATCATCTGAAGTGCTTGTTACAAAATCCATTTGCCTGGGTACCACACCAAATATTCTGAATCAGACTCTTGAGATGGGGTCTCATAGTCTAAAAAGCTCCTCAAAATGTGAGAACCACTGATTCTTGGGTCTTGGGTCTTTTTCCTTCTTGCTCTGCCTTGTCTATGAGTCATCCCACTCATTCTTATCACATTCAAAAATGTGTGGATAACTTCTAAATTTATATACTTAACCTACTTGATGAGCAGCGGAATAGCGGCCTTGCTGGATTTTAGAACGTCTTTTGGATTATTGGTTAGGTGTTACTTTTCTGTACCCCTATGATCAGTATGTAGTAGAATAAGAACCATCCTAATTAATGTTTATAGATTGTCTGTAAAGAGGCCAGACATTGGCCTGGTGTTTGAAATTACATAATTATAGAATACATTGGGGGGAAGGGTCTAGCTATATACATAATCTTGAGGTTATTTATTTATTTATTTATTTTTGTTCTTATTTGTGTCTCTTCCTTCTTTCATTGGAGCAGATAATTTGACACAATCTGTATCTGGAGAAAAATGCACAGCACTTGATGAATGCCAGTACCCTATAGCTTAACAACCTAACTTTTAGATGGTTTAGTTCTTCTATTTAAAATTTTAAAATATTTTTTCATTAGCACAAAGAACTTTTCCTTAGGTGTCTTTAATGAAAAATGACAGTTTCATAGCTGTACATTTTATTTGATGTTGGAATGTAATCATGGCATTTATTAAAATATCAATTTTAGAATATCTCAGTTTTATATTATTTGTTTTAACAAGTTAGGCTATTTTTTTTACAAGTTAAATTCTCATCTTGGGAGTTTTCCTGAATCATTGGTTCGTTCTATTCAATCCATGTTCCTAGGTACTGAAGTTCCTTAAATTTTAAATTGTTCCTTTGAGATGATAGAACATGCTGGAACAGACCTTGTATACAAAGGTAGCAGCTAAATTGATAATGAAGTACATCTGTGTTTCTTATATCTTGAAAGAAAAGTATATGTGTAGTGAATAGTGCTTAATGGTGTTTGTGTCTTTACAGTTTAATCAGAGTTCAGAAGGCACGAAAGGAAAGCTACTTTTGCCTCGGTTGTAAATTTGGATTTCACTTATTACCACAGTAGAGTGGCCAAAGAACAGCAATAGCTGTGGGTCATGATGTCCATCCTGTAATAACAAGTGTTATTTGCTACTCTATCATGGTGTCATTTTTCTGTGTTTGCAGCCCTTTCAGGAGGGTTCGATGTCAGAGAGGTTTGACTTCTTTGTGGTCCTGCTAGCCCTGTTGACAGGGAGGCTTAGTCACCCAGACACAGTCTCCACCAACTTCAAATGGCCATGCCGCTGATGTGTACTGTGGGAGATACACAGGGATACAGGGACAGTGGGATTGGCTTACTTAATTGATAAATAAGTGGTCTCCAAAGACTGATGCTTGTAGGAGTGTGTTAAGTATGCTGCAATCCAGGATGCTTGAGTCCTCCCTGCCCACTTTGGGTGTCACAATTAGTCTACAGCCATTTATGGGCATGACTTTGCTTTGGACCTCATCATAATTTGAAGCAATGTATCCTCTATGATTTGAGACTCCAGAATTATCACTTTTGATGATATCTTCCTATCATCCTTTCTCCCTTTCATTCTGCCTTTTACCCAACCTTGCATTGCCCTGGCTACGGCCCCCAGCCTCCTATCTGTCTTCTCAGTTCTTCTGGCTTTGGTTTCATGGCCTTAGCTTGGATCTCAAGTGAGACAATTCAGCTGAACTGTCTAGTTTTTCTTTTCCTTTCCTCCCCTGAGCTATCTGGCCAATACGTACCTTGAGAAAACCCTAATGTCATTCTCTTACCTTTTACTCCCAGGATAAATAACTTTTCTGCTGAAGATATTCAGGACACTGAGTTTATTTATTTAATTTTCCTGCTGGGCCTTGACAGGTACGTAATAATCTTTTCATGCCCCTCTAATTGATTCCCCTTCCACAGGGGCCGTTCCAAGTGTTTTCCACACTCAAGACCCTACTTCCTCCTCCATATCTCTGCAGAATTCTTGCTGCTTTAAAAATAAGATCAAGGATATCTGATATGAATTCTCTCAATTTTCTTCTTTTTGATCTCCAATTATCTGCATTCTTATTGTCCCTGCTTCCATTCCTTCTGTTTCAAACAACTTGAATAGGTCTTCTCTTTTCCATTGGTCACCCACCTGCTTCTGCCCTTACTCATATACGTTCCCCACTCTTGTGAGATGCTTATTTATCACTTATATCCTTCGTGTCTTGTAACTTAAATTTGGTAACTTCTTACCATATAAAAATGCTTAGATCAGGGGCTGGCTGGTTAACTCAGTTGGTTAGAGCACATCCTTATAACATCAAGGTCATGGGTTTGGATCCCAGTACTGGCCAGCCAACTGTCTCCCCCCCAACCCGCCCCCCAAAAAGAAAGTTCTCAGATCTGTCTGATCCTTTAGAACAGGGTTTCTCAATTTCAGCACTATTGAGATGTTGTTTCAGATAATTGTTGTGGGGGCTCTCCTGCATATTGCAGGATGTTCACCAGCTTCCCTGGCCTCTACCTGCTAGATGCCAGTAGCACCCTGGAGTTGTGGCAAGCAAAAATGTCTCCAGACATTGCCAAATGTTCCTCTAGGGGCAACGTCACCCTTGTTTAAGAACCACTGCTTCAGAAATTCTTGCCATCAAGCCATTCTACTCATCACCATCCTTTCCACCCCATCATCACCAGGTTTCCCTGTGGAGCGCTCACTCCTCATCTTTGCCTCACCATTCAGTCAGTCCTGAAGCAGGCTTCTGACACTGCCCATTACCGAAAAATGCCCTCAGAGGACCAAAGTGACCTGGTGGCCAAAATCTTTTGTTTTTTTTTCTTTAGGGATTTAGTTTTGTGAAAATGAGTATGGCTTAAGATTAGATCTTCAGTTTGTTTTAATGTGATAAGTGTAATAATGGCACTCTGCATGTATTCATGGTAGAAATTTATGGTTAAGGCAGTTAAGCAGATATAGTACAGATATACTTTTCACTTTACAAATTATGTTTCTGCATACTTGTATTGGCCATTTAAAAAGTTTTACTTTGTTACTTTTAAAAATGTTGTCTTATAACGTTGTGTCAAGTTAAAATGATTGCCTTGGATAAGAGTTGCTTTAAGATGATTTTAAAGTATATGTTGTGAAAGTATGATTGAGAAACTCTGTTCTCAAGTGGGTTAGATGTGGGAAATATGTACTCAGAAAGAGAAAAGAGAACACTTGGTCTCAGTCTTTCACAGCTAAACCTCTGCTTTTCATTTGCCTGCTTCACCAATATCATCTGATTTCTCTGATCTCATTTCATGAAGTACCCTCCTTTCCTTTCTTCACCGGCTACCAGTAACCTTTTTATGCGGTTGTCTAGCTCAGCAGCCTACTTTCCAGCAAAATATAATCACAATTCCCACATGTCTCTTGGCATCGCTGTCTCCTCCCCCTATTTTCCCCTTTTCCCTGTGAATCAGCAGATGTGGATGACATCATCTTTTTATTTGGCAGACTCACTGGGTGTTAAATGTCACCCTGCCAGAAGTCAAGCATAGCGAGCCTGCTTCTGCAGTTTTTGCCTTTATTTTAGATCAGTGAACAAAGACTTTTGAAGCATGTCAATATGGCTGAAAAAGGGGAAAAAAAAAAAAAAATTCAACCCAGGGATCAGATCTGGGTTAGAAGTCCCTTACACTTGCAACCAAATAATGATTGTGTTAATTTTTGAAATACTACCCGTTGGCCAAAATGTGAGTAGGTCAGCAATGCTTTAAGTTTTTGTCAGAGAAATAGATGAGCTCACTTAATCATCTAATGCCTGTCCTAAACATTAAAAAACTGTAAGTTTATGATTGTTTTTTACAAGATAGCTATGAAACAATCAAACAAAATATGAACACATAAAACCTTAGAAAATATACTTGTATTTTCTTATGTAAAGTTTATTTATAAAATGTATATTAAAATTATATTCATAATATATTTCATATATTTTATTAATATTTATAGAAGTATATCATTTATAGTATATATAAAATCTGTAACCCTGTGTAGTTGGTTTATAACAAACCTCTTCTTTCTCAGAATGAAATTTGCTATAGTAAAAAATGAGTACTGTGCACAGTTCTTTGTATATTCTCATTCTGTTTGCCTACTCCTTGGCATGGGAATAGAATGTATCCAGAGATGAATGAGAGGGTGGAAATGACTCCTTTAAGGAAGGTAGGACAGTCATAGATGTCTCAAACAGGTCTTAAGTATGAAATGGCACAGGAGCTACATTTCTGTTTCATTTAATCCCACCACTTACTTGACATTTCCATCTGGAGATCTCAAAGGCATCTTCAACTTGTTCAAAACCAATCTTTTGGTCCCCTACTTGCCAACTGAGTGTGCCTCCTGCTATTCCTGTCTTTGTATGAGGTACCTCGGTTCAATCAGTTGCTCCAGCAGCAACCCCAGGGTTACCTTGATGCCTTGCTCCCTCACTGCACTCTCCCACCCATATCCAACAGTCCTATCTAGTTATCTCCAGAATATATCCCAAACTCATCCTCTTCTCTTTCCATCCCCATTCCCATAGCTTTCTTATTTCTTGTTCTCCTCCATCTATTCTTTTGAAAACACAAATCCAATCCTGTCTCTGCCCTGTTTAAAGTTTTTCACCACCTCCCATTGCACTTAGAAAAAAAAAGAAAAAAGAAAACAACCCAAATCCTTTATTTGGCTTCAAATAATCTCTCTTGCCTACAACTACCACCTCATTTCATGCCTTGCTCCCCCCCCCACACACCCTGCTCAAACACCACTAGTCCTTTTTCAGTTCCTTGGTATGCCCAGCTCTTTCTTGCCTCAGAGCCTTCGCATGTGCTGTTCCTTCTGTCTGGAGTATCCCCTCCCACTTGCCCTTCAGTCTTAGCTTAAATGCTACTTCCTCAGAGAAGCCTTCTCTCCCCCTCCTTCACCAGCCAGTTAAATTAGGTTCTTCTCTTATTCTTTCTCATAGTACCATGTTCTTTTCCTCGCATTTAATATTTGTAATCGTATGCTTAGCTATTTATTTAAATGTTTACTCTGTCTCTCCCATTAGACCAGAAGTCCATGAGAGCAAGGACAAGTCTGTTTGGTTTAATAACATATCCCCAGTCCCTAGCAATGTGTCTGGCACATATTAGGGGCTTAATATATATCTGCATAATTGAATAAATGAATGTCTTTTTATCAAAAGAGAAAAATAATAATATCACATTTCTAACATTTTCTCCTTGGTTGTTAAAAGTAGTAGGTAGTTTTCTTGACTAGAAGGGATTGAATAAATAGTGCTACTACTATATGTTTTTATAGTTTCCTATGATTCTGAATATCCAGGGGTTTGCTATTCAGAGGGAGACTACCGCTTATGCTTATTTCATGGTTCCTGACACTTGGTTAACAATTTCATTTTAAATCACTAGTGAGATTTGCCTCGAATGGAAAAAAGAACATATCTAGGTTGTTAAAAATGTATGAGCCTTACTGTACAGTGTAGAACAGGAAAAATAATTTGCTACTTTGGTAGTGAAAAAAAGGTATTTTTCCACATGTGTTATTTTCCCTCCAACAATGTGCTAAGTTACAGATGCTATGTTATCTCTGTAATAAAAAGATTTTGATTGAATGGTAAGTGAAGCAGTAGCAGCCATATTAAAATGTACTTTTCCAGCATATGCTCCATTTCGGGGGTAACAGGGATGCTGATGTGAAATGACACAATGGATCTGACTGCAGCAACTTCTTATGTGATGATTTGACAGAACTCAAGTGTGTCTTTCACTGAGCTGTTTGGAGAGCACCCACCTCCTCACTCAGCAGGGATGTGCTGGTTGATTTTCTCTAGATGCTTTCTCTACACCCAATGGCTGAGTGTTCTTGGCACATGATTTCTTACTGTTTTCTTCTTAATTAAAAAAAAAAATCACTGACTGTAACATATGGCAACCTTTTCATAATTGCACTTCTGCTAGTTTGAAAATGCTGTTACAAAGTGTGTATAGTTGAACTCTGTTGTCTGTTAGAAGTCTTACTAAAAACTCAGGCTGGGAATCTACCCCAGGCTTAATAAGTATGTTTTCACTGAGTATTGATGTGGGACATAGAAAGCAATTCAGCCACATACCCTTCATGAAGAGGAGGCTGGTGCTTATTCCAAGTCAGAGTGTGTTAAATATCTGTGCAAAACACTGTGTTAGACCCTGTATGAGATGCACCACAGATAGAACAAATACTACCTCTGCTGGGAAACAAGTATACGTGCAATAATTAGATTCAATCATTTATGCATAGGGCCGTTCTGTCTTCAAGGTACATACACTATGTTATTTGATCCTCACAACAACCCAGGAAGTAGGTGGAAGACGAAGGAACTGGTATTGTTATACCTCATTTGCTGAGGGGAAAACTGAGCTTCACATGAGTTGTGATGTCTTCAAAGGTATAGCTGGTGTGTGGCAGAACTGCCATGCAAAGCCATGTCTTAGCCTCTGAGCCCCCAGCCCTAAATTCCATAGTACACCCCATAGGAATTTAGAGAAGGGAAAGATTGATGTTCATGTGCCCCTGGGATGTTGGTCTAAGGGCATTCTACACATAGCCTTTGCATTCCCTGCTCACATAATTTTGGAAAAGACCCTGGAAGCTGGCCTGGTAGCCTCCACATGGCCCTGGCCCCTTCCTCTCTCCTCTGTCAGTTGTATCCTCTTAGCATTTCTGCAGTCTTGACCTTACCACTGGCTCTCATCTGTCTCTCCATTCCCAGATTTTCCCTCAATCCCACTTCCCTTTTATGTCACCATACTCTGTCTCCTTTCCTCCCTTCACTGTGAGAGCATTACCTGTTTCTTCTTTATGAATGACATTCATTCCTCTACCTGAAACTGCTCATCGGTAGGTAAGGTCACCGGTGGTGTCTTCCAGTCCTCATTCCACTTGGTCTACAGGCATCCTCTGCCTCTGGGGACCAGGACCACTTCCTGAGTGTCTCCTCCTGTGGTGTCTGGGCACCTTCTCTTTGGGCTGCACCCTTGCTGCTGCTGTGTCTGCCAGTGCTCCTCCTCCACTTCCACCCATTAAATGTTGAAGCTCCCAGAGTTGTTCCATGGCCCAGCTCGAGAACTGAGTTACCCTGGGCCATCTGCTCATGTCCAGTAGCTACCCCCGCCATCACAAAGGTAGGGGCTTCTGGTCAAGATGACAGAATAGATAGTCCACAGTGTCACTCTCTCCCACAAACCAACTAATTTACAACTATAAAAAAGCAATGACAGCCAAGCTGAGGCCGCTAGAGCTCAGGGGAAGAGGAGGAGAGACCTATGGAGTGCATGAAGGCGGGAGAAGCCACGATGAGAGGAAGAAAAAACCACTCCTTCTGTTTCATGCCATGGCTGCTTCCAGGCTGGAGCTGCTGAACACATGGAGCAAGAGCTGGCAAAAGCCGCAGCTGTGCCCTTCAGATGGAGTTGCTTGGAGGCTACAGGGGAGAAGAGGGCCTTGGTGGCCCCCAGGCCAGCAAAACCACTAACAGGGCTCCCACGGACCCACATAGGAGCAAGGAGCCACAACAACTGAAAAAAGGAGCCACTCAGAGGCTGGTGAGTCATTGCAAGGGACGGGCACATGGCCTGTCCCATGGGAAGTATTTGCAGCATGGGTGGTGGGGGAGATGGGCCCACCGGGAGAACACTGGGGCACAGCAAGAGCAGCTGATCTGTACCCCAATCAGTGAAGGACCACTCAGAGGAGACTGGTCAGGAATATAGAATTTGCATGGGGTGTAATTTGATGAAAAGACTCAGGCCCAGACCAGAGTTTCTACACAACCCAGGTGCACTGGATCTTTCAAGAGCCAGAAATACCTGTGAAGGTCAACCATTAAAACCTGAACTGCACAAAAAGCCTTCCCTAGGGAATCAGCAGCAAAGCAGCAATTTGGCTCAACAAAGAGCTCAAGTACTAGTCCCCACAGGAAGTTCTCCCATTTTAGAAGTAAGCAAAAGATAACAAATTAGTTCCAGTGCAGAGTTTAAATGGTGGGAACAGCAAAAATTCCAACACAGAAATGAAAGAAAAAAACCAAGTATCAGCAACCAGAGACAAAGTTTGATATTAACTATTAAAGATCTCTTTTCACCAAAGAACACCTGTAACACCTAGAAAGACTGGAAGTCCCCTGGGCTACCAAGCCAGAAAGGGGGGAGGGCTGGGGGCCTCAGCAATGCCCCCTGACACCTGCAACCAATCCCGAAGGTGGGGGATTAGGGCCTCAGCCATAGCCCCCTGGCACACACAGCCAGCCCAGCAGTGACCACCGAGCTGCCACAGGAAGCACTCGAGCTCTCCCAGCCAGGGTGGTGGGGGGCCTCGGGCCTTGGCCACACACACCCCCACGTGCAGCCAGCCCAGCGATGACCACCAAGCCGCCCAGTTTGTACCCCAGGCCTCCTGAGCTGGGATGGTGGGAGGCGAGGGCTTTTGCAACACCTGCCTGACATCTGCACCCAGCCCGGCAATGACCAACCCACCACTGGAAGCCCCCTGGTCTCCCCTGTGGGAATGAGGGGGGTGCCACAGGCCTCAATCCTGCCCCTCCTCCTTCCTCCTTCTTCTGTCCCATTTCCTTCTCCTTCTCTCCCCCCCTCCCAACTGCTCTGCGACATCCCAGAATGTAAAAAATATTAATAACATTACATTTTCTTTAAAAAAAAAAAAAAAAAAGAAAGAAAATGAAAAAAGAAATGTGACCACTGCCAAGACCTCCAGTTCCAAATTTCTCCCAAGGTTCCAATCCCTGTATATATAAGCATGTTCCACCATGACCAAAACGGAGCTGAAATTCTCTCCATCTATTAATAGAGTCATTCTCCAGTTTCCCAAAATAAAATCCTTGGTGTCTTCTTCATATGAGGTCATCAGGAAAGAAACCGTGATGCTTTTATCTCAGAGTTATTTATTGTGGCCTCCTAATGAGCCTGCCTTTCATCTTACCCCACTCCAGAAAGTCTTCCGTTCCACTTCTAGAGTTACTTTCCTCTCAGCTTTGTTTGATTGTATCACTCTCCTGAGTCCCGGTCCCTGACTCCCCACTTGTTTTTCTTACAGGGAAAGAGCCACTTCCCTTCACGATCACTAGCAGCTGTGCCCTGCATGCAGTAGATGCTCTAAAATAACTTGTTTAGTGAATGAATCTGGTTCTAACCTCACTTGTTAACTTTATCTCCCCATGACCCACCTCCATGCTATTGTGTATTCAGCTTCTCACAATTTCCCAAACACCTTGAGCTCTTTACTATGTTCTGTTGTTGTTGTTTGTTGTTTTTATACTTTTTTTCTGGTTCCCTTATTAAATTTCAGCTAAAATGTATTTTCTCTTAGGCACCTTACAGTTCAGCTCTAAAAAAGAAATGTTTTGTCTTTTTTTCCTTTACTTTCTTTGTTGTATTCTGTTAACTCTCATTGCATTTCTTCCTTTTTTGTTCTTGTCCATTTCTGTTGTTAATTTCTGTATTTCTGATTCCAGGTGTTTTATCCTTAATTCTCCAAATACTTTTGTGAGGATATTTAATTCAGGTTGGAGTGTTACAGTTTTCTTCTGCCCCGTGGTTTCTTCATGGGGAGAATTTTCAGTAGCTGTTTGGTTTTGTTCTGATATTTTTCTATTCCTTGGTATTTCATGGTTGTTTTTTCTGGTTGGTTCAATAGCTCTCATTTCTGGTGGCATAGTGAGTGCATTTTCTTTAACAGGTGGAGGTGGGGGGGTGGGATGGTGAGGGGCTAGTGTGTCTTGCTTCTCTTTCTTGGGTGCAGTATTCTTACTTTTTTCTTCTACCTTCACTGCCACAGTACCACACCTCCTGTTTATCACCTTCTCTCCCAAAAGCAATGCTTCTCTGAGCCTTGGGTCTCTCTAACCTTTGGGCCTTTTCCCTACTTGTAGCTGATGCTGAGAACTACCAGGTCTCAGGCCTGTGTTTTGATATGTTGACCTTGAGTGCTGGGCTTTCTCTCTCTTGAGATTATTTTATCTGTGCTCCATCAAAGTCCTCTCCATGCCCATTGCCCTTTTTGCAGTTTCCCCACTCTTCATAACCCACTGGTTTTCAGCACTAGCAGGTGCTATATTGTAAGTTGGTGTTTATTTTTTCCACTTGTAGGTAATTTGAAGTTTGTGGTATTCTCTGTCCCTAACTGAATGGCTTGGGTCTTGGGATATTTGCCCTCTTGTTGATTTGTGGTCTTTTGGGAAGGATGTATAGAAAGCTCTGGATCTGTACAGCTGCTATCATCGTCTAAATCTGAAAGTTCCTTCAAGGAAAGTTTATATTCTTCCCACTTGTAGATGAGGAAACTAAGACTCAGAAAGACTAAATGACCTGGCCACAATTGCACAGATACCAAGTAACAGGATGTAAGGAGACCTTGTTTTTTTTTTCGTACATCTATGAGAAAGTTTAATCTCATATTATGAAGCTTATTTATGGCACAGTGGAAGGCCAATGTAAATTTTGTTGATAAAGCTTAAAAGTATTATCTGGAAGTAAAGGTTCTCTGAAAAGGTTTAATTTTTCTTTTAAAAAAAATTCAGGTTTGGTTGTGGGTGTGTTGGTATATAAATGTTTACAAACAAAGATTGTATAACTTTATATTTTTCCAATGAAATGAAATTTTTTTCTGTGATTTTTCTCTTGATGCATATTATTGAGGATCAATCAAAAAAAAAAAGCATGTAATATGATATGTAATCCCAATGTTTGTTGTTTAAGAGTTAGGGAAGGACAGCTGCTGGTGGAGAACATGATTCTATTTTATTAAGGAAGGATCAGGAAATATTGTTCTTCATGTGTACATCAGTGTCAGGTTCCTTTTGCTGTGAGGATGAGGATGGAGATGTTTGTGTCAAATCTTCAGTCTCCGTGTTTCTCTTGAACTTTTGGTTTGGGGATTTGAAGACTAAGTGCCATGTATTTTAGAGGAAGACATGAGAGTTGTCTAGTTTGTTTCATTTTCTATCTATGCAAGTAGCATTTACTCAATGCTGGTATTTTGAAAAACAAAAAAGTACAAAGAAGGAAAAAAAATCATCTGGAATATCATTGTCCAGAATTACCTATTGTTATTTTTCTGATATTGTTTGTCTTGCTGGTGTTTTTTTTTTTTTTTTTTTCTGTTGTATACTGTATTTTTTCAACAAAATATTATATTGTGTATGCTAGCTTGTAGCCTACTTTTTTGGAATACTAATAAAATGGGAACATTTTTCCAATAGGTCATCTGTGGCATGATGTTTAATAGCTATAAATTTATTACTTTACATGGATATGCCGTACTTTATCTAATTGGCCTCGTATTGTTGATTTAGATCATTTTAGGTCATTTTCCTGATTTATTACAGTAGTATAGTGAATATTCATGCAAAAATAAGTATATCTGTGTATATACTTTTGATATGTAAAGGAGTTACTGACTCTTAAGATTGCCATTTTTCTGTTTGGAGGGAAAAATAGAATAAAATGCACGGAAACCCTTTTATGTCTGTTTACTTTGGTTGCCATCTATATGCTGTTGATACCCAGACCTTTTAACCAGTTTATAAGTAAATCTTCAATTGCTATTATAAAATCTCCACCTAAAAGTTTTATTCAGAATCTTATATCAGCATACTTAAACCCTGAGCGTTTAGCATCCTTCCCACCTCCAGCAGGAGAGTTCTGAGCTACAGAGTCGAGATGCCTACTGGACATCTCTACTAAAGTCACCAATAGACATTTCAAACTTCAAGTTTGCTATCAAGCCAGATGATAATAACAACTATGGCTACTAATATGTATTGAGACTACTGTGTGCCAAGTGTTTTACTTGTATTACCTTATTTGATCACAAGAACCATATAGATTCTATCATAATCCCCATTTTACAGATGACAAAAACAAAGGCACAGACACTTACACAGAAGCTAGTAAGTCTGACTGTGCTGTTAACAGCTATGCTGTGTGGCTTCCAACACTGAATCTTCTTATGTGTTTCTTATCTTGGTAAATGGTGCCCTGTCTACCCAGGAGCTCCAGAAAACTGGAAGACGTCCTTGGTACCTCCTCGTCTCTCATTTGTCAGTATCTCCTGCTGATTCTACCTTCTAAATATAATGTCACTGTTCTCCACACCAACTGCAACAGCCCCAAATCAGGCCACCATCATCTTCTGCCTTAACATCTCCTACCCAGGGTTTTTGCTCTTGCCCCTCAGGTCTAGTCCTCACCCAATAGACTAGTGTTTTAAAAATGCAGATCTAATCTTTCACTCCACCATTCAAAGCCTCCCAGCGACTTCCCACTGTACCTAGAATTACTTAGAAGGTGGCTGCTTTTCTTCTCTTAGCTACTCTTACCGCCCTTTATTGATTGGGTCACACTTTCCCTTCCTCGGGGCTTCTGCACTGGTTTTTCCTCCTGCCTAAATACTCTTCAGCTCCAATTTCACCTGAATAACTCCTGTTCCTTCTTCTGGTTTCATTCTAAATGTCACCTCCACAGAGCAGAAGCCGTCACAGATCCTGCAGTATAAACGAGGACTCTCCTTTATATCCTCACAGACTTCTCTTCACCTTCACAGCACTAAACACAATTTATAATCTTAGACTCATTTGTCTGTCCCCCCTGTGGCCTGTCAGTGACCTCAGAAGGACTGTGTCTATCTTGCTTACTCTTGAACCTCAACTCTAAGCATATAGTAGACATTCATTAAATATTGGAATAAAAAGAGAAATAAAGTATAAACATACTGAGCTCTGGTTGTACCTGGATGTGCGATGAGCTGGGATATCGCTCTCCCCTTTCTCAGAGAGAGGGTATGTATTTGATTTTTCGTGTTCATCCAGCAGGAGCCTAAGGTCTTCAGGCACGGGACCCACCTTTAGCCCAACAAGGGAGTGATGGGCTCAGGTAGTGGAAGGTGATACTTCACTGAAGGAGTAAGAATCAGAGGAAGGTAGAAAGAGCCAGATCTCTGCTTCTGTCCTAGAAGAATCAAAAGGAAGGTAGAAAGAGCCAGAGCTCTGCTTCTGAACCTATTGTGATCCCTAATAGGGGTTGAAGGATTCAATTACACCCAGGTCTTAAAGTTTTTATTGTCAATATTATAAAGTCAAACTTAGCAACAATTGCTATAGTTTTGTTTCCTTTCCTTCCTGCTACTCTCAACTAATAGAATATCTGTGTTTAATTTTCTGTGGCATAAACTTCATTAACTGTGAGTGTGCCATTTCTGCTTGCAAGGGCTTTCTATGGGAACAGAAAGGAGATTACAAGGGGCCCTTCATGCTCGATTACTGCAGAGGAGGCGGTATTCACCCAGAGCCTCTCAGAAACTGTAATATGTTATTCTGGCAACCTAGTTTCTCCTCCAAGTCACCTGTGTTAGGGATCTTTGAAGACTCACGGTAGTTTCAGTTTTGAAGACAGATGTTCTTTCTGATCACGCATTCTTCCTCCCTAAAGCAGTGAAGCCACAGAAGAACTGTGTTGATTTAAATTCTAAATTCCTGTAACAGTGACAGTTCCCTCATAGGCACTGGCACCAAATTGAGACAATTTCTTTATTGCTCCTCTACTGTGTTTTCCCCATCAGGCTACAAATAATGGTGGCAGCAGCCATCCTGTGTGTGTGTGCTTGTCACTGTGTAATTTCTTCTTTTGAAATGCTGGACATCAAGCAGAAAGAAATGTGCTTTATCATATTTCCATGCTTGCATGTTTATTCTTTGGATACTTAAGAACATCTGAGGCTGAAGAGCCGTATTCTTTAAAAGTGTACTTGGCCATATGAGCTTCTACACCAAAAATGCTCTCTAGGCTCTTTGAGATTACATGGGCTAAGTAGCTGATTGCTAATTCTTGGGTTGGAAAGCCACTATCCATTTTCTTAAATCGTTGCCAAAATGGTCTAAAGCCTTCAATGTTATACTTCATTTCTCCTTTTTAAAAACAGTATTGATGTTAGTACTTTAAAGCAGGGATTGACAAACTTCCTCTGTACTGGGCCAGATAGTAAATATTTGAGGGCTCATGTCCATAGTTTTTGTAGCCAACTTCTCAACTCTGCTGTTATAGTGCAAAAACAACCATAGAAAATATATAAATAAATGGGCATGGGTGTATTCCAGTAAAATTGTTATGACAAAATAAGCAGAGCACTGGATTTGGCCATAGTTTGCTGACGTAATTAGCATACTTGTCAGAAACCAAAACATTTGAAGCAGGGAAGATAATTTGAATAAAAGAAAAAAAAAAAAACAGGAGACTTTTCCTCTTATATGGTCAGATTCTGGAGAGGAGTTCAGTGGTCTTTGTTAAACAAATATGATTGTGTTAGATGCCATCTGTGTCACAGATAACAAGATTGGATTACTTGAGGCCACTTGAATAGAACCAAATTTAGAAAGACAGAGACATAAATCCTACTCCATTCCTTGTAATTAATGCTAATACTTCTAGACTGTCTTTGGTCAGCATGAATTAGGTGCTTGCTATTCTTTCCTTCCTGGCTTGATGAGATAACTGTTCACGGCACAACCTCATCTTAGAATTATTTTGGATCTTCTGCTAAAATATGACCTTTTAGTAAGTGATACCTCAGGGATGACTACGTGTAATCATGGCTCCTGGTGTCGTCAGTATGAGGGACCACTGGTTTCTCAGCAGCCCCTGCACATTTCTGACAGAGTGGACTGGACGGACTCTAAGAAAGTGGCAAATATTGGGTAACATTCAAACTACTGTGCTTGAGTAGAAGTTGTCACATTTGATGAGTCATGAGAAGATAGGTTTCAGGAATTGTTTTTAAAGGAAAAGTAGAAATGGATGATAAATTGAGTCAGTGGTCATTTTATATTGTGAGAAAAGCTCTTCTAGGAGACATGAGATTTTCAGACATTGATAATTAAATTCGATGAGGATGAAAGGTCTGTTAGTAATTCAGTAGTCTAATGGAATTTTAGATCCGATGCTATTGGTTCCATTTCCCAGGTGGGGAAGTGGAGGCTATCCCAGTAACACCATCATGCTTGTTTTTTATATCTCACTGTATTATCCACATGCCATCAATCTAAAGGGATAAACTCAAAGCCAGCAAGTCACAGACAGATATATCAGTTAGTATGTTCTTTATGTGCATGTTGATTTTACCCATTATCCTAGTGGAGGTGGGCCTTTGAGTCACCAGATTTAGCAAATAAAAATACAGGATACCAAATTAAATTTGAATTTCAGATAAACAAAGAATTACTTTTTGGTATAAAAATTGAGTACTAAATGCATATTTGAGACATACTTATACCAAAAATGACTTATTTATGTGATATTCAAATTCAACTAGATAGCCTGTATTTTATTTGGCAGCCCTACTGGGGGCACACAGATAAAAATTGAGGAAGATTAGCTAGCGGGGTGTAAAGTAAGGCAAATCATAACTAAAGCCAAAATGTTTCATTATTTTAGATATTATTTTAGTTATACTAAGTTTCCATTTATACTGTCAGAGCTAGGGCTCAGACCCTCCAAACCCATTGCACAGACTGGATCACCAGACCCCTCACATGCCAGGCTGGGTCCCCAGACCCCTCACACACAGGTCCATGCTAGGTAATTGGGAAAGATTCCAGGAGCTGTTGGCAGATGACATGAGCTCAGTCCTGTTTCCTCAGCGGCAGCAGCTTACAGGTCTGGCAGCCCACAGGTCCGGCAGTGGCAGTGGCCTTGCAGAGGGTCCCGGGGACACTAGCAGCAGCAGCAGTTGTCCGCCCCCCCCTCCACGGGGGGTGGCATCCCAGGGCTGGGAGGTGCTGTGGATTAGAGCCACTCATCCTTATACTTAAGTCCATAACCCAGGACACCTGGGTGCACATGCACAATTACACTAGATGATAACCAAGGAACACCTGAGCGCATATGCCTATTTACATCAAATGCTCAGCAAGATTCTGAACATCTGAGGGGTCCTGATCATTCTTCCTATATTTTCCCAACATGGGGACGAGTAGAACATGCTAGTTTCCAAATCCTAGTACCTACCTGGAAAGCTTATTTAAAATGCCAGAGAATAGATATTAGTTTTTTTAAGTGGTGCCTCCAAGTGATTGTGACAATCTTCAGGGCTTACTGTTTTGTAATGTCCACTCACCAATGCTTTCTGGAACAGAAGTCTTCAAGGAGGAAGCTTCTCTGGTATCGACATCATTGCTTTCCACTGGCTGAGACCCCCTAAGGGTTTTGCTCCATTAATTCGGTGGCTGAGTACTACAGAGGTGGTCTTCAATTTTTACTTAGCAATTACCCAGCCCCTCATCTTGATTTCCTTCATATCACAGTATGATATTAGGGCCTGGGTTTAGAAGGATGTTGGGAACAAACTCGGTAAAGTGAACTGATTTGGGGGAGGGGAATGACAGAGGAATGGTTTATTACAAAATCCTCTAGAGCTTCCTTTCCAACTCCTTTTCTTGCTTGATTCTTCTGTTCTTCCAATTCTTACTGTTTCTTTCTGAAAGTTAGAACTTTAAAGTTTAAAATTACATTGGATCACAATGCTTGGAATCCATGCAAGCCTTGGTGTTCACATCACCTGTGGTTTGACATTGGTATCTATGATTTCTGTGCTACAGGAGGGGCAAATCAGAGTCTGGGATAAATAGTTAGGAAGCCCAGCTCCTCATGGGCATTTCCTCTTTTGATTTGGTGGACCACGTAGGCAGTTATGTGGTGTCATGGGCTGATAGGGAAGCTTTCTCTTTGATGGCAGAAAAGGTGTACAGCTCTGATGAATTAGAGAAAAAAATCAGAGTTGGTGTTTAGAGAAAGCAGCACAGCCTTTTAGAAAAAAGACCCCTTCCATGGATTCTGTAAGAGGAAATATAACTTAGAACATAGCTTTGGTATCTTGTGGAATTAGATTATGAAGGTTTTGCTAACAGGCTGATAGCTGGAGTGGGGGATTTATCTTGAAATGACCAGCCCTTTTGCTGTGGTGCTGTGTAACGTACTCTACTGTAACAAAAGAAGAAATGGGCAGTTTCGAACATGTTTTTGTTTAGTAATTTCATAAATAGCAGCTCAGATGGTCTTCCTCAGGCAACTCCTAAAGCCCAACAGTTGGTGTGTTTAGCTGTTGCTTCTTAGGGAAGTCATGTGGAAAGGAGCGGATGCGGCATCTAGGCAGCACGAGTTCAGCAGACCAATTCATGGCAGAGCTGAAAGGCCAGGGGGAGAGCTGAAATGGATGGAACATGCTTCCTAAACCAGATCTTTAGAGATATTGGAACACTCCAAATAGGCCCTTGGTGCACACATCTGTTATTTGTAGGTAAGATTAATGCAAAAGAATTTATCTAAGTATCTTGTAAGTCTATTTTTGAACTAGAATGTGCTTATTTAAAACATCGCTCTGGCATGCTTCTTCACTTTGAAACTTGGGACAACAACAGCATGCCAGGCCAACCCATTCTTTTGTCTTTTCCCCTGACTCCTGCGAATTAGACCAAAACGTTAGAGCAGAATTGCACCTGCAACTCATGAGCACACACTCTTTCAGTATGACTTGTATTTGGTGACAGTTGTATCTGACTAAGATTAGCCTAACAGACATGTTAAAAAAATAAAAGAAAGGAATGATCTACATGTTCACTTTTAGCTAGGCTTCCTTGAGTTGGATGTATGTGTGCCTTAACATTAGAGGGCCAAATGTCTAGCTTTCTAATTTCTGAGTATAATTGAGTCCCATTGAGAATTTAATATCTCTTATCCTTAATGTGATTTTATATAAACTCATGAACATTATTTTGGTTGGTCAAGCTTCAGTAGGTTTTGTAATAGTTGATTCTCAACTATGAACATGTGAATTAGCCATATCATTTAAAATTCTAAACCAATTTCCTTCTGGAATATGCTTTTAGGCACCTTGGCCATCAAGTTGGTATATGTGCAAGCATAAAAACTTTTTCTAAAGGCCTAAATTTTTGCATTATTAGTAAGTTATGCAAAATGAATCATATAGTATACTTTGTAACCAAATATAAATAAAATTTGTGTTATACATACTTCTGGCATATCAGTTCTGTTACTATTTTTTCAGGCAGGAAAGTAAATAGATATACTTTATGTGTCTGAAGGAAATATATCAATGATCTCTTCAAACATGGAATATGGCCTATGAGTAATTATAAATCCTCATTACTATGTATTTGCTATATTTATATATTGATATTTTAGAAATTACTTTTGTATCCATTGCCTCACTTGTTACTTAGCAACAAGCCAGGGTCGTTTTGAATGAGGTGTGTAGGGGTCATTATCTCCAGTTAGTAGATGAGTGAAATTAGGTTCAGAAAGGTTGTGGTTTGCCCAGAGAGCCAATAGTGACTAAGTGGTGGAGAGGACCTTAAAGCTCTAGTCTTTTAAGAAGACCTTTCATCATGCAAAATTTCAAATGTGTACAAGGTAAACAATGTATAGTGAACCCCCGTGTACCCATCACTCAGACACAATAATTATCGATATTTTGCCATCCTTGTATCATCTATACATGCACTAACTCTCAGTCCCAGGCGATAATAATGATGTTGATTTTAAGTAGTGTTTTTAAAGTTGGCATGCACTGAAAAGTACTAATCTTAGCTGCACAGTTTTGACAATGGATACACCTATGTCACTCACACCCCTGTCATGATAGTCCTGTCTCCCCAGAAAATTCCCCCATGTCCTTTCTCAGTCAACTCCCCGCTCTGCCTAGGTAAATGCTGTTCTGATTTTTTTCCTCTGAGACTACTTTTGCTTATTCTTGAACTTCATATGAATGGAATCTCTCAGAATGTTCTCTTTTGTGTCTGGGTTCTTTTCATTCAACATCATGTCTTTGAAGTTCTAGTCTTTTGATCTGGAGTTCAGTGCTATTTGTTGAGTCTAGAGCTACATCCCCATCTCGTAGTTACAGAAAGATTATCCCCTGAATGATACTCTGAGAAAACCCAGGTTCTGTCCTCATCTCATCATTGCTTGAGCTCACATGGAGAGATGAGCAGTTTTCTTGATGAAGTCTCTGCTCCGTCATTCTCTCTAGTGGCAGAGCTGATTCTGTTTGTAAGGTTTTTGGAGGACATGCCACACCATGAAACAATTTGCTTGTAGCCAGCTGAGTCATTTACTTATGAGGATGCATCCCCACTCCCATGCCCTCTGCTAATTTACCCTAATGTACCTGCCTATGTGTTTTTTGAGATCATTTGATCAAACTTGTGCTGATTTTTTAACGGTCAAGTACAATAATTGGAAGATTCAGAAAGCCATTTACCTGTCTCCTCACTTTTGATGGTATTACTTAATGATTCAGTTTTGCTAATTAAATAGAAATGATCAAAATGGTGGTTAAATTACTGTACCCAGAGCTTGCATTTAATTTAATTTAATTCATTTCATTTGAATCAGTGAGGACTCAGCAGTAGAATTAGATCCAAATGTGTTTTTCTTCTGTAGGGAATTGTCTTTGAATTCTTTAAGTCAATTATCTCTATTTTAGGTTGGAGAAGGATAACACATACCAAAAAAAGGGGGGAGGAGGGTAGAATTACCCTCACTGTTAGCTTTCAGACAGGAAATATGTAAAAGTTTATATAGGAAATACTCATAAGTCGATCAGTGTACACGAGGATGAACTAATTTATAGGTGTCTCTGGCTCCTTTGACAGGTGACAGTTTCTTTCTCAGTGAAAGTTGCACTGATGTTGCTGAGTTACTTGTAGTTCCTTTAACTGATTGGAAATAAAAGAACCCCAAAGGTAAAATTAACTTTGGCTTCCTTCTGTTTGCTGTTTGGGTTAACTCTGAATCAGTACTGATGATGTTTCCCCATATGAAACTTGTAGAGGATGTGACTGACTTCTGGTAGTCATAGCAGCAATTAGTGATCATTGCCAAGATCCTTGCCAAGATCTCAATTATTCATTAGGAGATGAAAAATGGTAATCTTCTGATTCTAACTTGCTTCTTCAGTTATTAATTGGAATGCTTCTGGAAAAAATAACTGTTCCATATCAAGGCTTCAATTACCTGGAGGTATGGCACGTAATAGAAAAGCAGGGTAAATGCTTGATTCTTTCCCTTTATTTACCAATTTTGAAATGGGTTGGTTAGTTGGCCTCCTCCAAAGGTGACCAGTTAATTTTTTTTTTTTTTTTTAGGAAATCATCATACATTTATGTATGTTTCAATCCATTTGCCATCATTATTCTTTTTGATGATCAAATTGTCTCATTTTGGCTAGGGGAGCCTCTTCTAATTGGCTTCCAACTTGTGAGTGTGTGTGTGTGTATGTGTGTGTGTGCGTGCGTGTGTGTGTTTGTGTGCGTGCACACATGTGTGCTCATGTTCACACATGTGTGTGTATGTATGCATGTATCTATCTTACTGTCTTCCTATTTATTTGTAATGTGGTTCTACTAGTCTTTGATAGACAAGATGTTCTAGGCTCATTGTACTTTTTGTCTCCAGAGCTGGAACTGGCCACTTCTTCCAAGGAGTTCTGGTTAGTCATTATTTCTAGGCCTTTTCAGAGGATAAAGTTAGGAAATGTTACCCTTAAGTAAACTACTTCATGAGTTCGTGCTGATATTTCCCATTCAAATTGATGTTTACAAGGGATTTTTTTTAAAACCTAAATTATCTATTTATATCTTTACCTCTTTTCTCCCATGCCAAAAATCCTGGTTCTCAATGAAACCAATATACTTCTTTATTCCTCAGTGGATAGATGGAAGCAGATTTCAGGTTAAAAACTGATGCTTGTCTATATGAAATTTAAAATGGGAAGAACTGTTCCTTGGTGTTTGAAATCAGAATAGTGGTTCTTTGAGAAATTCTTGATTGGGAAGCTAATGTTCTATACCTTGATGTAGGTGATAGTAATATAGTTGTATACATTTGTAAAACATCACCCTATACGCCAAAGAATTATTCACTTTATTTTTCAGGAACATTATAACTCAATAAAACAGTTTAAAAAAATCATAATAGAACTAACTAAAAAATAATGATGAGTTAAAAAAGTATGGGATAACTAATCAAGGACTGTAAGATAATTCAGAAGCAGCTAAGGATGTAATAATTTAATCATAAAAAATAGAACTGCAAAGGGATCTCAAAATATTATATCGTCTGTTTTTCTGCCTACTCCTTTGCCCTTTTACGAAAGCTGTGTTTGAATATGTCTGAGTAGAGAAGGGGTTCAGGAAGGTGAAACTCAAATATTAGTCACTGGCTTCCGTAATACAGAAATAGCTGGAGGCCTTGATGCAAAGTGATTTATGTGGAGTGAACAGATCAGAAAACAGATTACAGCAGTTCAAATGGAGAATTTTGTATTGAGCAAATTTCAACTTTGGGTGACCCGCCTTCAACTGTTTTCTCACTTTGAACATTTTCTTGGAAAAGGGATTTTATCTCTAGAAATGAGATATTCAGTGTGTGAATACAAGAAAAAAATAACTGGCTACAAGCCCCTCATGCCCACAGTGGTTCTAGTTTTCCTTTATACTCAAGTGGGCTCTGTCATCATTTTTGTCAGATTTCTTCCTCTGATCTCAAACTCTAATGTTGCTGTTATTATTATGATTTAACAAGAGGCAATGTGTAAGGCGTTTTGACTAGTATTTTGTATATGCATGTATATATACAGTCAATATCTAAGGCAAAACATTACAGGTAGGCAGTTTACCATAATTTGAGATGCCGAACTGGATTATTTTACTTACTCCATAGGGAGATTCAGAATTAAATGCAGAGGTAAGGGCAAAGTAAATTCTAACATGCAAAATAAATTAAATGCAAAGTAAATTTTTTCTTTGTTAAAAAAAACTCTACCCATAGAAGTTTAAAATGCCAGTCTCAAAAGTATGTGTTTTCAAATTGACTATCTACAGTAGGTGAAGCAAATATGTTAAATATTCCCAATTGTTTGAGTATTACATTTCCCATAATATATATTGCAAAAGAGAAATGTTTTTGATGGGGAAAAATGCAAATTTACCAGCTTTTTTAGGGTCTCAAAATGTTAGCAAAACTCCATTTAACTATTACTATTCAGAATTTGTCTCCAAGAGAAGTATTTTATGAATCAAAATAAATAAACCAGAGATGTCATTGTGTTTATTTAAGGTTAATGTTTATTTTTAAAGAAGAGGAAATGTTGATATTTTGAAATAGACATCACTGAAATGCAGTATGGCAAGAGCAGAGTTCCTTTTGATATTTCAATAGGAAATAGATAACAGCCTCCCTCTTTAGGATTGTGGGATCAAATGGATTAATGATGGAAGAGAGAAATCAGAATGCTTGAGTTTCTAAATCTTTCACTGTTTAAACATATGATGTTAGAGCATAGGCAACTATGCTCACCATCCTAGTGGCCTTTGTTTAATGGGAATATTAGCAGACATCAATCTATATAGATCTTCACTTTATTTAAACTGTTTCTTGGATTTAATAATATGGGAAAATATGGAATAGAGGCAAGTAATCAAATAGAGTTGAAATTTGGAGCAAATGAGTCCAAATTCCAAATAATATTCAACATACACAGTCCCTGGTACTTCCGTAATCCTTCTCTTGCCAGCAGTTCTAGACTCAGTCTTTTGGTGACATAGTTCCAAACTTATAATGAAAATGGATGGAAAAAATAGATTTTATTTTCTAAGCTTTTTTTTTTTTCTGGACCTTACTGTTCTTAAATGAGAATTAGTTCTTTAGTAGCTTGCTCCAAAAACAAGGTGTTAGTCTGATCTTAGATAAAAGTACTTATAGAATAGACTGTTAAAGCTGGAAAGAGCTCTGCAGTCATCTAACAGCCTAGCATCTTTGGCTTATAAATAAATAGACTGTGATGATTAATTTTAGGTGTCAATTTGACTAGATTAAGGAAAACCTAGAAACCTGATAAAGCGTTATTTTTGGGTGTGTCTGTGAGGTTGTTTCCAGAGGAGATTAGCACACGGGCCTGAGTGGACTGGGTGGGAAATATCTACCTTCAATACAGACAGACACCATCCAATCCACTGGGGGCTCCAGAAGGAATAAAAACAGAGGAAAAGATGATTGTTTTTCTCTATCTACTAGAGCCAGGATATGCTCTTCTCTCCTGTTCATGGTCATCAGAACTCTGTCTCCCCAGTCTTTGGGTTCCAGGACGTACACTGGCAGCATTCCCAGGCTGTCAGGCTTTGGTATCCAACTGAGAATCACAGCATCAGCTTCCCTGATTCTGAGGCTTCCAGACTTGGACTGCCAGGTCTCCAGTTTGCCAGTGGCCTATTGTGGGACTTCTCAGCCTTGATAATCGCATTAGCCAATTCCCCTAATAAGTCCACTCTCATATATCTTTATACATATCCTGTTGGTTTTGTGTCTCTGGAGAACCCTTTCTAATACAGAAACAAAGCCCCAGAGGTATGACTTACATAAAGTGACACATTTCGAAGCAGCAGAACCATGCTTCTAATTCCTGTTTAGAGTGTTTCTCTGCTCTATGGGGATGCCTGGTGATCACTCCCCTCTCTCTGACAGTGAACTTGCGCTCAATGATGTGGCAGGCTCCTGCCTGCAAACACCAATTCTGTAATGTCAGCATGTTCCATTGCAGAAACCACAGGGCTTGTGGCTGATCAGCTTGCGCTGTCTGTAAGGTGGGCATTTGCTCTTGTGAGGGAGCAGATGGTGCTCAGTCTCTGGGACCCTTTAGGTGAGCAGGAACATGAGCAAGAAGCCTTAACACAGAGAGCAAGTCCGAGACTTCAAAGTGTAACCCTCATGGTCTTGTGACTCCAGGTGATAACAGGTGGCTTCAAGAATCACATGAGACCTGCTATATGCAGTAAGACCACAGAGAAGTAAAGTATGAAACTAAAGCAGTTCACACTTCTTTCAACTTGCCCGTTAGAACAATTTTAACTAGTGCTAATTACATTTGATTGGGGGGCCCAAGGTTTTTCCTGGCATGTTTAAATCTTTTCCTCATTTGTGACCCTTAGGAAAGTCACACTTGAAAAAAGGAAAAATAGATATTGGGAGATGGATAAACCTGGCATCCTCTGTGTTATTCTCAAGGGTCCTTTCGGGAGTGTTGATACATATGACATTGGTTGGGCCTGGAGCACTCTAGGGAGGGGAAGCCAGAGAGGCATGGCTATTTCTGTTTTTGCCAGTGCACTGCAAGCTGTCTAAATGAGGTTTATCATTTTCTCCTCAATAATATGAGTCTATCTATTATCTTTTTATTTTCCCCACTTGACCTCTTCCATATTTTTAAGCTTTGTTATAAGGATGAAGGGGTTGATGAAAGAAAACAGAATAGCATAAGCCACCTCTTACACTCTACTGGTAGATACTGTGTATGTAAGCCGTGCACTCTCCTAGTAAGTGATTAGCACATTTACAGATTTCATAGGGGGCAGAGAAAAGTGAAAACATGGGAAAAAGAACATTGGCTAGGAAATCCGTGGCCAAGAAGAGTACTGTGGTGTGATAGGTTAAATAAACAAGAAATTGTTGAGTTCTTGCTATGTATAAGACACTGTGCTAGGTATTTAAGGGTATAGAAAGGTTTGAAACAACCAAGGAATTTACATTTTAAGTTAAGACCAGCTGTAAATTTAAGCAACACATAAAATGTCAAGTAATTGAAGAATGGAACAGATGAGATATCAGAAGGTGGTTTGTGATTTATTGCCAGATGGATGGTGCTACCAGTGAAGGGATTTTCTCTACTAGCATTCAGACTCTTTAATGATGAGGACTGTGTGTAGTTGCTTGCCATGCTTAGCATAATGATAGGCATTAAGTAAGTACTGGAATGAATGAATAATCCAAAGCCGGGAAACACTAAAGTTTTATGTAAATATGATTTTTTTGCTTGTTTAGATTTTCTAAAAAGGTACAGTTTTTGTACAGAGAAGTATACAAATCTTAAATGTAAGAGCAATTAATTTTTAGTACTATATCTACACACAAACCACCTCCAGATGAAGATATAGAACATTTCTAGCACACTGGAAGGTTCTCTCATGCCCCTTCCAGTCTGTACTCCCCAGCTGTAACCAGCATTCTGGCTGCTACCACCACACATTAATTTAGCCTGTCTTTGAACTTTATATAAATGGAATTATACAGTGGTCCTCTTTTTATGTTGAGATTCATCCATGTTGTTACTTGCTATTGCATGAATCAGTAGTTTGTGCCTTTTCATATCTGTGTATTATTCTATTGTACGAACAATCCACAATATTCCATATATATATATATATATATATATTTTTTTTTTTTTTTTAAAGAACATTTATTGTCCCTCACAACCAGCAGGGTTGAGTCAGGGCCACACCTGGGATATTACAGTGGCTCAGAGATGGCAGCAAGGGACATCTCTGTCCATCTTTCTTCTTTTTCATCCTCAGCATATTGGCATCTATCCTGGAACTTTTTGCCTCATTGTCCTCAAGTGGCCTCCAGTGCTTCCTGCATGCTGGTAGCTTCACTCAGCCTCAACCTGCAACTTTTGTTTGTGCTGAGGGTGTGCTTTTTAGATTGTACCATATTGCTCTTGTGTGTTAATATCAGCAGGCTGTGGTACAGTTCTCCATTCATTTAACTTTTTAATAACATTTACCAGTATTTCAAAGGATACAATTCAGGAACAGCCAGATAAAGAGATGCATAGGACAAGGTATGGCAGGAGGGTGGCGGGTCAGAGCTTCCATGCCCTCTCTGGGTGCCCATCTTCCCAGCACTGTGATGTGTTCACCAACACTGAACCTCCAAAGGTTGGAGGTTTGGGCCCACCTAGGGACGCCTCGGGTGAATATTCTATTCTTAATGGACATTTGGGTTAGTTCAGGTTTAGGTCTGTTATGAACAAAGCTGCTAGGAGTATTCTGAATTTGTCTTTTGATGGATATAAGCACTCACTTCTCTTGGGTATATATTCAGGAGTGGAATTGCTGGATCATAGGGTATTATTACCTTTAGAGGATATTGCCAAATATTTTTCTAAAGTGGCCATACCCATTTACATTCCCACCAGCAATGTAAGAGAATTTAAATACTAATTCTAAACTGTTTTAAAGGTGTCAGTAGCATTTATTCAAAACGTATAGACGAAGTCATTACAACTCAAGGGAGGGAGGGAAGGAATTTTTCCCATTGTTAGTGTTTCTCTTATCTCTAAACTCTAAACCTGGCCTCCTCCTTCTAGGGCCTTGTTTTACAGAGTAAGCGCCACAGAGCAGGAAGCATATCTGATCTCTCACTGCCATATTCTCAGGGCCAGGCACAACATAGACATTAGAGTGAATCCTGAGATAGGGCCGTAGTTTAGGAAGGCAGATATGGGAGCAAAGCATAGTGGCAGCTAGTTATTAAACCCTTACTGAGATTGAAGCTCCTGGCTTTATCACTTGCTACTTTCATGATGTCATTCATTCCACACTCTTCATTGAGAGTCTGCTCTGTGGCAAGAATTCTTGTCCTCCTGTTGCTACTGAATAAAATCAAAGATGTTGACAGTGCTGGTAACAATATACTGGCTGGTCCAGGGATGGGTAAGAAACCACAGCTTTCTTCTACTCCCTGAGTAAGACAGGTTTGTGGCCTGCACTGTAGTAAAGGGGAACCTGCAATAGGGCCCCTGCAGCAGGGTTGGGGGTGGGCTCAGGACAGGTCTGCACCTTGTAGGACAGCAATCAGGCAGTGAATGTTTTCCAAGAAATTCTTCAATTTGGCTCCCTCATCGAGGAGGGCCTCTTATTTTCTTTTTGTGGGGAGGGGAAAATCACAAAGCATGACTGTGAATAATTTGAATCTGGAAATATGTGCAATGTGACTGTTGGGCAAAACTGCTTTAATAAAAATAAAAGCTAACACTGGGCACTTCCTATGTACTGATGTTTAATCCACATTACAACCCTATGGAATGGGCACTCTTATAGCCCCATTTCACAGATAGGGAAACCAAGGCACAGAGAGGTGGCATACCTTTCCCAGGGTCACACAGCTAGTGAGTGGCAGAATAAGAATGTGAACCTCGATGGTCCCAGACACTGGGCTCTTAGCTACTTATTCCATATCAGCTGCCTATTAGTTGTGGTGCTTCGAACTTTTTAATTCATAGTCTTTATTTCTGTGAGCCTCAGCAACATTGGATGTTTGACATGAACGTTTCAATGATTTTTGCATGTAATTTCTCCCTGATATGGCAAATTTGTAGTTTGAAGACAGTAGGATGTATATATTGAGGTATTAGAAGAATCCATAGGTCTCAGTTTTGAAAAAGAAAAATTTCAACCTGGTATTAATGGATTCGTATTAGAAAGTCTGCAGTGCTAGGTCCTGAACATATACTATCTGTAATCTTCAAAGCAATTTGAATTAAGTTTTATTAGCCCAAAACCCCATTTTGCAGAAGAGGGAATTGAGGACCAAGGAGGCTGAGTAACCTGTGCAGGGTTTTATAGCTAGATAACATCAACACTGGGATTTGAACCAAGCCTGTTTAACTCCAAGGCCTGCACTCTTTTTCTCGAGTGCCACAGACTTCTCCTTGTGCCCAAAGGAAGCTCTCAATTTCGAGGAAATTGCTGTTATATGATAACGTAGTCTACCCTGCTTGCCCCATTCATTTTTTTCTTATCAGTCTGTGACATCAAATTACATTTCCAAAAGAACAGCTTTGAATTGTAATGGATGGCATTCTTCACTGTCTTAGTATTTCAAAATTTGTTTCGATTTCACTGCCAGTACTATCTATCTAAATACAGGAAGCTTTAGTCATAAGAATGTTAATAGGCCTGATTTAGTTGTTAAGTTTTGCTGTGGTCTAATGAGCAAACAATTAAGTCATTGTGGAAACTAAGTGGAAATCTAGATCAAGAGAAATATAGCAAGAGGCCTAAAAAATGGGGGCAATTTGAAATAATTCCATCCAAGTAGCCTAGGAGATAGAAAAGACCAGCTCAAAGAAAGATTTGGCCAGGGTTATCCAGTTAAGCCATATATGAAAAACAATACAGATTATACAAACCTTATACTTGTTTATGATCTTTTTTATAATTTCAAAACATTCCATAATTGATGGCAGTGCCACTAACAATGTTCACCTAATTTATTAAGAATTCTAACATTATTTTGAACTCAGCATGTGACAGAAATGTTTATACTTTAAAGAGCATATGTAATATTTATTTTCAAGGCTCAGTTAGTTAAAACACTTAAAGTCTCCTGCTATCTGCCCAAGGATTCGGTTGCCATTCCAGTAATCTAAGATACTGGAAATGTGATATTGGAAAGTGAATGTTCCAGTTGAAATGAAAGCCATACCAGACAGAGCACCTAACAGAAATTTTCCCATTAGTACAACTTGAATCGAGAATCTCTGTAAGAGTCTTTCACCTGGGTTTAGGACTTAGGTTGTATATTCTTTCAGGACTTGAGGTTTAGGAAAATTACTTAGGTCTAAGAGTGCATATTAAAACTCATTTATGCAGCAGTTTGTGAACTGAGTATACAGAGAAATGCCATCTGTGAACGCAGGACTGCAGACAGTGGGTAGCTGTCCAGTAGTCTGGCAAGAACATACTGATCAGCACAGCCCTGGAGCTTCACACAAGAGTGGAGTTTGCCTGTACTTTGTGATCCAATAAGGATCTCAATTAGTGCCAAATGACATGTTAGAACTTGTGAACGTCTGCCCAACCAGTATCAGGCTGCTAAGGTTTAGAGGTTCTTTTGTTAATCTTCCCTTATCTTTGTACTTGTCTACTCTGTTATGTATCAGTTTCTCTGATTTTTGCATTTTGGTCCTTGGGTGTTTAGAGTTTAAGGCATATTAAAGGGGATGATTGAAATTATCACCATATACACAGGTCTTGAAAGTCTTTATTCAAAGCCCAGATGCAAGCAGTATTTTGAGTCTGCAATAGGGAACGTCTGGCTACTGCTAAGCTATGGCTAAGGTCTGGAATCCTCACAGCACCAATTGTCTAGCTCTTAATCCTGTTCATGACGTCAATTGTAAAGCTAGGCGACCATGCCAGTTGTCGGGGCTCTTTTACCTGCTGGTAATCCTGCACCGACTGGGCCGATGGTTGAGCTAGGGCTGGGTCTGGAGCTCCCAGACCCCTCAAGCCCATTCACAGACTGGGTCATAAACCCCTTCACACACCAGGCTGGGTCACCAGACCCCTCCATGCCAGGCTGGGTCACCAGACCCCTTCATGCAGGTCTGTGAGCTAGGTAACCAGCCACAGCGTCCTTGGAAGCTGCAGGTCTGGAAAAACATGGCTGCACAAGACGGGCACCCGAGGCAGTAAAACACCATCGAAAGGGGCACTGCCTTGCAGGCGTGCGCACCCCACCCGCACATTCGCACATTCGATGTTTCCGAACCACCCTGAACCGGCTCCGAGGTGAGGGGGGCCTGACCAAATCGTTCCATTTTCCCAACAGGGAACGACAGGACCAGCTATCTTATGATTTATCTGACTTGGAAGTGTATTATCAGTTATATAAATGGGAAGGAAACTTTTAATGTACCACTGTTAGTAGTTGTTGGCAAATCACTGGATAGGGAATGTAAATGGTTGTTTCTTTGTCCTGGGAGTAGCATTAAAATTCTCTTCTCCCAATTTGTTTCCCAAGTAATCAAGTCTTGTTACATATTATTTTAATTGAAGCCTTTCTTCAGCCAAGCCTGTCCGAGTGCATGTACCTGTCCATTGGTTCAAATGATCAGTCACAACGAGCTTTAGCACACTTCAGCATCCTTCTTGCATACCTTAGCAAAAAGTATAAGCACCTGCCATGGGCCAGTCTGCCCATGGTGCGTGTGGACTTACAAAGATGGAGCCGAAGTGGACATTGCCCTCAAAGACACATGTCAATAACTGATCAAGATGGACTGAGAAAAGTCTAAGAGGTGCTGAGCCAGGTTTATGAAAGTTAAGAACCTGGCTATTACTTCTGCTGGGCCATAGGGAATGGCTCCATGTCATCCACACAGCTGAAAGGAAGGATGGGATTTAGACTTTGGAGATGTAAGGGGGAAGATTGGTCTAGTTAGAGGAAATGCACAGAGTGAGCAAAGAGTGGGTTTGATTGGGGGAATTGCAAGAAGTTATGTTTGGTTGAAGATTTCAAGAGGTGCTATCATGGAAGATAAAGTTGGAAAGTTAGTTGGGGTTAGACCATGGAAGACCTTTAATACTAGGTAAAAGAATTTGGAGTTTATTCTCTTTTTCTCTAGTTTCGATATTAACTCAAGCATTTTAACCTAAAGTCTGATTATTATGCATTAATAAAGAATAAAGCTATCCTTTTGTCAGGTTTTTTTTTTTTAAACAAAAAATATTGTTTACACAACTTCAATATTTGTGGTTTGGGTCAAAATAGCTATTTTTGGCTGAGTATTTTTGACAGAGTGAGTGCCAAATATATCACATAACCATATCACTTGGATAAAAGTCACCTACAGCATACAGTGTGCAATTATTTTGATTCCTCCTTAGGCTCAGTGATGTTAGGATCTACATTTCACAGCTTTTTTTTTGGCCAGGTGGGTGGTGCTAATGCCTAATATCTCATTTCTCTGGCAAACAAAACATGGGTTGTTTAAAAGCAGACTCATTAAGCTCCTTTATCTTTCTTCCCTATTCCCTTCCCACTGGGCACTAGTTAAGCAATGAGGGAACCACTGATTTGTTGCCCAGTAAAAAGTAGCTCTGGCTTTTTTTCTAGTGAAAGGAGTTATTTTAGTGTACCTATAGTGTGTCTCAGAAATATTCTGAGCTGATATTGTTAGCTGTTGGGAGCTAATAGAAGAGTTTCATCAGATAGGCTTGAAACACTTTCAATTGATAAAAATATCAGTGAAAAGGGCCATATTTGTCAGTATTCTCTTGCTAATTAACTCAGCTGACTAAAGCTTGAGGCTGATGTGGGCAAGGTCGATTCATTTTGCTCTGTGATTATCCCTTGCAACCTTTAGTCCTGGCTTTCAACAAATAATTATAATAATAGCAAGCACTTACATAGTTTTAAATGCTATACATATAAAGTAATTTAATCCTTAGAATAATTCTAAAAGGTAGGTACTATTACTCACTCCATCTTTACAGATCATGAAACTAAGGCACTGAGAAGCTGTGTAACTTGCTCAGGGTCACATTGCTGATAATTGGCTGAGCCAGGATTCAAGGCTAGGCAGGGTCTTTCCTCTTGATCCTGAGTAAGGATTTCCTAGATTTTATTAAGTAAACACAATGTGTGTCTAAAAATGGCTGTTTATTCTGTTCAGAGTGAAGCTTTGAAGTTAAGAAATTCTACAATGATGTTATATAGACACCAGAAATCTATTTAGCATTTCTTTTGTTTTTGTCCACGCAAAATTGTACACTTGGGCAAGGCTTCACAGAGGTGACATTTGAGATCTGAGCTAGGACTAAAGAATGCTCAAGTGTTTGATCAGAGAAGAGCATTCCAGGGAATGCAAAGGCTTGGAAAGGTGAAATGGCACTTAGTGCACATGTTTGAAGGAAACTGTGATGTTCTCTGTATCTGAAACGGTGTGCTTAATCCTCAAACTTCATGGAAGAGCCTCATTTTACAGATGAGGAACCTGAAGCATAGAGAGATAGAGTAACTTGCACAGGATCACAGGGCTAGTAAGTCATTTTAAATGGTAATTTACTGGTAGCATCATTAAGCAGATTTAATTGAATTAAGATAGTTTTTGTTGTAACTTTTATAAATTTAAATATAGATTAGTGAGCTTTGATGATAGTATTCCTTACTTTTCCCCCTGCTGTATCAAGTAAATATAACATGATTATCAGAATTCATGAGGGAAATATGATTTGAGACTTTCCTAAATTCCCTGGCTTTCTCTCATGCAAATATTCTGTTAAGATTCACGCATTTCTCTTAAACATATTTGTAGGTAATAAGTTAAGCTATCCCTGAAGGTTTTTTTTCAGTTAATAAGCATTTTTGGCATTTGTTGGAGCTTTCCCTGAAATGGTTTCATGAGTCACACTTTTCATGTTTCCACATAGGATATATGTTGAACTGCCTTAGCAGCGATCTGAGATATCACTACATTTTACAATCTCCTTCTAAGTTACTCAGAACTTTTCTTATCTCCTCGAATCAATCACTTCCATAGAACCTCTTCATTTTGTTTTCTCTTTTACCCCTTCACTGGCAGTGCAGATTCTCCTCAGAGCCCATTTTCTCAGAATATTTTTTTTATCACTTTATCAGAGTTATGCATATTGAGGAGCAAAGAACGATGAAACCACACCCCGTTGTCACAGCTGGACTACCTGAGAGGCAGGGGTCAAGGAACCATAGTCCAAGGGCCATATGTGGCCTACCACTGTTTTGTAAATAAAGTTTTACTGGAACACAGCCATGATTGTTCATTTACATGTTGTCTGTGCTGCTTTTCTGCATTGTATAACAGTAGAGTTGAATAGTTGAATCAAATGGTAAACTGCATGGCTCACAAAACCTAAAATACCTACTGATCTAGACCTTTACAGAAAACGTTTGCTGACTTGTTCTAAAGCATACTACTTTTAGAAGACTAGGATATGTCCTAAGCATGTTTATAGTGCTTTAGAGTTAACGGAGTCCCTATTTCTTATAAAATTTTATTCAACTGAATAATAGAACTGCTGAGTGGTTTCTCTAATATTTATTCTTTGGATATAAAAGAGAAGTTGTCAAGGGAATAATAAAATTGTAGACTCTTTAACGTAACCTGTAATCAGAATTCTTACCTGTATGATCAGTTATTTGAATTTTTGTTAGTATTAACAAAACTATTTAATTTGTGGGGGGGAATCCTTTGAATACTTAATAGGTGCTAGGTCCTTTCTGTGCTTGGCTTTTAGGATTTGGAGAGAGAAAATACTTTCCCTACGCTTGGAGAAATACACGTCAATTTGAATTGAGTTATATCCGAACCAAAAATCTAGGAAATTTGGCTAGATTGTAGAAATGTAATAGATTGAAAAAATTATGTTTTGGGTCAAGTAAATTATTTTAATTTATTAGTGTGTTTAGTTTGAAACAGAGTAAGGCTAGGCCTGTGAACCAAACTGACTCCATTTTCTCTGCAGAGGACACTTTGGTACATTTCCACTCCTCAGTCATGAGACCCTGGGGGGAAAATGATTACCCCATGGACTGCACTGACTAAATAGACTGAGATAAGAGAGGAAACAGGTATTTTCTAAGTTGCAAAACCCCTCTGCAAGGCTTGTTTACCATAATTGTAAAAGTTACAGATTGACCTTAAGACCCCTTTAGGAATTCCCACCTGTGCACAAAGCATCAAGATGACTGCTACAATGACTCTCCTGAGGTGACAGTGATGAGCACCACTGCCTTCTTGAACTGTAAGACTGGCCTGAAAGCACAAATCTTACTTGTTGGGAAGGCTCATCTCGCAAAGAACAGGAGACAGAGATTGCTGCAGTCAAGCAAGAGGTTTTTTTATTCCAGCATGCTGGGGTCGCTCCGTCTTCAGGACAGAAGCGGCCCCGAGCTCTTAACATGAGCACTTTTTATACAGTTTGGTAGGCAGACTTTGGCAACAGGATGAGTTGTATACAGCTTATTGGTCACCTGAGGTGACTTTTAAATTCATTGGTGGCTTTCAGTGGGGTGGTATACAGATGAGGAACTGGGGAATTGACCAATAACCCACGCCTTTTACGATTAGGCCAGGTGGCCCATAGATAAGGAACTGGTTAGACAGTTCCTGGAACTGGGTGTACTTTGGGTGGTCATGCCCTTCCTGGTGTAGCTGGTCTGTCCCTCATAGGGACTTTCCAGCCTAGGCCTGAAATGGTGGAGTAGTTCAAAATGGCGTTAGTTATGCTACCTTGTTCATTTATTTGTTTTTAGCAAGCACAGGTACAGAAGCAGATGGCATATGTTAAAGTAAATTTCTCCTCTACAGAACCTACTGAGCATGTGCCCATGATGCAACCAGGAAGAACAGAACGGACCATCTCCAGTGACACTGGCCTGTACCCCTTAACTCCTTTCCCTATAAAAGACCCTGAACAGCTCCCCTTGGGGGGCTAGCTTTACTGTCGCTACCCTTTTATGCATAAATCTGTCTCCTCTCTTAATAAAGCATTGCTTGCTTTACTGCTGGGTACATTGTTCATTTCTATGACTTTGGAATCCGAGAGCCTAATTTAATCACTGGCAAAATTGAAAAGCTTTGGGCACCAGATAAGACTCTAGCTGCAAGAGGCAAGTGGCCACTGGGACTGTTTTGCTCCCATGTCTCTGCTGCTGGTAGATCTCTTCTGGAGTCCCTGGCCTAAGTTCTGACATGACAATGTTTTATTCTCTACCTTTCTCTGATTTTCTGAGCCCTCTTCTGCTGTTTGGTTGGACTGTATCCACTACTATGTACGTGCACCGCCCTCCGGCTGCGCTTTGTTTCTGATTTTCCAAGCCCTCTTCTGTTTTGTATAGGTACACCCTGGAGGCTCCTGGCTATGCTTTGTTTCTCTGATTTAAATCTAGTCCATACTTTTCTTTATGCTGACAACAGTGGGAGGACTGCTTTTATCAATTACTGTTGGTAGAATAAGTTAGCCCCGCCAACTGGGACTAGGATAAACTGGACCCCACTGCTCCTCTTTTCTCTTTGTTTGTTTGCTTGGTCAGACATTTACCTAAGTACCGGTAATCTGAGTAAACCTTCCAATCCTTGCACCAACTTTTGGTTTAATGTGAGAGGGCAAGCCAAGCCTGGTCTGTCGGTAACAAGTTTACTAGCATTTATAAATATATTTGATTTTGCTTTGATCATGTTTCCAAAAAAATGAATGTTTTATTTCTTATTGATTATTTTGATAAGACAGGAAATGCATGAGGTGGTATAAGTTCGCATTCTGTCCTGTCAAATCTAAGTTCTGCGCTCGTCTCCTCCTGAGGCCCATACTCAGGTGGTGGCTGCTAATATGTCTTTGGAGGTTCTCTCTTGCCTCTTTCTGTAGAGGATTCATAAAACAAATTACCTCACAGGTCCTGGTTTTCCAAAGCCTTGCAGTTTCAAATATTGACCTTGCAAAGGACAGGAAGTTTTCCCCAGGCTATTGAGTCTCTGTTGCAAGATAAGAATTATAACACAGCAGGGTTGCTGGCTCAAAGACAGACAAGTCATTAATTGATATGTAAAGTTACTAAAAAGCTGCTAGAGGGAAAAGGAATGTTTGCTAAATCAAGCCTTTGTTAATGGATCACTTAATTGCCTAACAGAATGTCATCTGACTTGTTTTTACTGAATGTTACCAGCTTCTATTGTAAAACTTGTTAAACTGTACTTAGCAAAACCCCACCTATGGCTCTTCCTGTAACTTGCTGGTCTGGAGAATAAATGCAGGAAGAGAACCCCAATTCGTGGTTAATTTCCCAAATGGGGAAATTTTGCCTCATGCTTGAGGAAGTTCTGGGATATTAACCCCATTCTGGGGCTTCTCACTGCTCAAAAGAGATGGGCTTTGAGTAATCTTTGGGGGCTCCGTCACCCAGGGGGAAAAGGGTGACAAATCTGTGAGAGGCAAAGCAACATCTTTCCTCCAGCATGTTCTGCCAGTGGATCTGCCTCCCTGAAGCCTGATTATGTGACTCCCCAGTTCTGAACTTTGCTCCTTTTCTTCATAGCCTACACTGAAATCCAGTCTTCACCAGCATTTAAGACCATCTATGCTGTTCTAAACCTCTTCTCTGGCTTCCCCTCACCCATTCTCCCCTTTTTGTACCCTGAACTCTGAGTACTGTAACTACAGACTACACTTTCCAATCTCTTGATTTTCATACACTTCTCTCATTGCTTGAAATGTCCTGTATTCATTCCTGCTTGTCCATTTCCTGCATGGATCTTCTCATCTTTCAAATGCCTCCTCTTTTGAGCAACTTCTGCTGATCTGCTTCCCACCCAGTCCACAAACTCCAAGCTAGAATTAATATTCTCATGCCATGAATATCCCTAGCATATATTCTACTTTAATAACTTAAAATGATTGTTCACATACCTTTTCCTGTTAGCTGTGGCTAACCTCTAAATTTCCTAAGGGAAGGAGCCATGTTTTTGTTGATTGATTGTTACATTTCTAGATCCTCTTTAGTGTCTGGTTTTGATGTTGGTATATAATAACTACACAACAGACTTACCTTGCAGATAAATCAATCAGTACTTAATGGCAGATATGAAAACTGTTATTTCAGCGGTGAATTTTAACTTCATTGCTACAGGAGGTTACTTCAAAAGGTTCATGGAAAGATTAATATTATCTTTTAATTCTATTTTTTCCACCAACTTTTTGAAGTATCCTTGTATAGTAGCACTAATGAGATTAGATACTTTTCCTAAGTTAAAAGTCTTCTGCTCTTTAGTCAATTGATAAGAAAGTCACAGTAGTCACTAAGTAATAGTGACTAGAATTTGTATTTTTCATCTTCAGGAAGTTCCCCCGGCATAACCTATTTCCATAAAACCTATTGGGTTATAGCATCAAAACTGTATTCTCTAGGGATTTAGACACAGTGTCTTTAGGATTATCACAGACAGGAAGAGAAAAATCAATTTCTTGTCTAAACATTGTTGCCAGTGAAAAAAGCAAAACAATTATCTTTTCACTAACTAAGTAGTTAGTGGTGGCAGTAGACAAAGTAAGCAAGATAATAAAGAAAGGTCTTGTACATGTACTGAGCGGCAGTTTTCTGGGAAAAGCAATTTAGGATGTTTGACCCTAAATAAAAACCAGCCCTTCTTTGTAGAAATGGTATAAGCATTGAAATAAAACCACAGGCCACATATGTACAGAAAATAGTCAAAAGTGTCTCATCTCTTATTTTTGTTGTGAAATAGACTTTGCTATGCAGATTACTAATTTTGTGTAAATTACTTTTCTAGTTATGCTGCTTGTCTTTATTATCTTTACTATTTTAAGAATGTTTCCTTTACAGAGCTTGTTTTACCTTGTCTCCATTTTGCATTATATACATTCACTTAGCTACACGGGATTCTAGTCTTTGGTAGAATATATCATGGTTTCTGCTGGGCTTGAATAAAAAATGGGAGGAGTATGTGGGGTGTGTGCTGGACAGGAACATGGTGTATAGTGGGCAGAATTCAGGCTGTGGGAGGATTAGTCACACCGTTTAAAGGAAAATTATTTTGTAAAGATAATGGATCTTTGCTTCCTGAATGAGCCATTCAGAAAGAACCATTCCAAGTCACTAAACTCTCCTGAATGAGATTTTCCAGAAAGTACTACCAGGATCCTAGTTGGTATGGGAGACTTTCTTCAAATCAACCTTTCCAACTTTTAATTTATTAATGACTTAAGAAGAGGGTGTTGTTGGGAGCCTTTTCAGTCCACAGAGGGTATTATTAAATTAGAACATGATTGCTTCTTTGAGTGTGTTGATAAAAACAAAATGTGCTATTTTTTAAAAAAAGAATCAATTTTGGTTATACTTTTAAGAAACAACCTCTTCCCTTCTCTGAGTGTATTTCTGAACTAGAGCTTTAAGATATAATCTTTAATGTGTATTGTCACAAGGAACAATCAGGCATGAGCTTTATAAGCATGTCACCTTTGACTTCTGCCCTGCATGCAGTTTATGTGCAAGGTAAAACAAGACCCTGTGTAGTTTCTTAATTAAAATAAGATTCAGTTGCTGCTTGGTAAACTCTCTGGTTTTCAAATATAATGAGAGTTTGGAATGCAAATGTGATCTTATAAATAGTCTATCCTAATCAAGTTTTTGAAGCTGAATTCAGATAAATATTCTTAATATTCCTTGCTCCAGTAACTGTCAGAGACGGTTGGCTATTTCTGAATCAAGTATTTATAGTGTGGTGGTAATTTTTAACCCAGAGTGCTCAGTTTCCCTGAAGGTTATAGAAGGCACTAAACTTTATCTTGGTTGTTGTCTTTTTGAAGATTGTATAGAAATGTCCACATGAACATTAATTATAGTTTTAAAATAAGCCAAAACCTCTATTCCTTGACGTTGCTTACAAATTGTGTAAAAATATACACTTTTGTGCTCTTAATAGCAAAATGGACAATAGTAAATTAGTTCCTTGCAGAGTACATATAAATCAAAACCTTGTAAATTTCAGTCTGTCTTTCATTTTTACTATGTGCAGGTAACTGAGGTCTGGTCCCTGCTTCCCAGAGTGCACGCAGTCTGGTAGGGGAGGTAAGTGATGTATGCTCCATGTGCTTATGAGACCAGGACAGCCTCACACAAGTGGAATTGACCAAAAGTACTAAGTGCAGTGAGCAGCTGCTTTTTTCTAGCTGTAAATATTAATAAAGTAGTTGGGAGTTGTAATTTTGAGCTGGATTTTGGAGGATGTATTGGCAAAGACTATGGGGGAAGAGAAGAGGGAAGTAGAAAAATGCTCCTTGGGCTAAGGTCTGATTTACACAGGCTGAAGATGAGGACACACACAGTGTATGTGATGTGATGCGGGAGGGAGTAGAAATTCCTTAGCCATGGTTAGCAAGCTTAACCCTGCCTTCTCCCTCTCCTCTGCTGCTGCTTAGTGGGGGAAATAGAGGGAAGCAGAGGAAACCTTAATCTTACCCCATGGTCCTCTATTCTCCTTTACTTCCCACTTGCCATTTTAGGATGGAACAAAGTTATGGCGAATAAGACTAGGGAAAAGGAATAGGGGTGGGGGGTGGGCAAAAAGAACTGCAATATGGCACAGAGGCCTCTTTGCCACATTTTTTTTCTTTCTTTTTGTTTTTTTATTTAAGTATCCTCTTCCCTCATAGGAAAGAGCAAGGAAAAGGTGACTAAGGGAGTTTCCGAAGCCGATCATTCATATTCCATTTGCCTATACAGTCAACCCTCCATATGTGTGGGTTACGCGTCTGTGAATTCAACCAACCACAGATGGAAAATATTCAGGAAAAATAAATTGTGTCTGTACTGAATATATACAGACTTTTTCTTGTCATTATTCCCTAAACAATATAGTATAACAACTATTTACAGAGCATTTACATTGTATTGGGCATTATAAGTAATCTAGAGATGATTTAAAGTATATGGGGGAATGTACATAGGTTATATGCAAATACTACGCCATTTGATATTAGGGACTTTTAATATCAGGGATTTTGGTATCTGCAGGGGTCCTGGAACCAATCCCCCACAGATACCAAGGGATGACTTAATTAAGTGAGATAAAGTAGTCTGTGCAGAAAAAAAGATAAAATGCTGAGCATACAAAAATAATCTTGATGGATCTTATCCTTAGTTCGTCTATGTCATCATCATAATCAACAATTAGATTTTATTTAAGACCTACAAAATACCTGGAATTGTCTTACAACAGTAGAAGTTTTGAAGAGGTGGAAGGGAGAGGTTAGAACAAACTTTTTTTTAGACAGATGGTACTTAAAGGAGGAATCATGGCATAGAATGCTGGGTAGACATAAATTTCTTGCAGTTTTAGTAAGTCATAGTCTTTCAGAATGTGCACATGGGCATGAGTGTGTATGTGCGTGCATGTATGCGTGCATTTTTTTTTCTTTCTCTGTAAGTAAAAAGAGAAAAAACTAAAACAGACCAAAAGAATAAGCTTGAAAAAAATCTAACCTGGAGAACAGATTTTAAAGTTATCTTGTGAATAAACAAATGTTCTAGAAAGGCTTGCGGCTTAAGGAAAAAAACTGCTTTCATGTGTCAGGATCAGAGAGTAACTAATGCAGCTTCCACATTGGATTCCTTGTCAGGTTTTTCTTTTTTTTTTTCCTTAAAGTGAACACGGTTATTTTCTTACAACATACTGTTTCTTTGCTTCCTGAGAAATTATGTTGAGTTGAAAACTTTGTATTCTTTGACAGTATAGTCAGTCCTTTCTGCTAGAGGAGCATTCAAGGGGTTTGACAACAATTCTCCTCTTGCATGGCAAATTAGAGACCATTAATGGGTCTTGATCAGGGGACTAGGGATTGTACATTTATGTGCATGTGTGATGAAACCACTTCATACTATTTTTAAAAACACTGTTTGAGGTTTTACATTTAATTGGTTATGTGTTTCAGATTACATAAGATTAAGCAAAGGAAGTAAAAAAACAAACATTGGGCTGCTGGTTAGCTCAGTTGGTTAGAATATAGTGTTATAACACCATGGTGAAGGGTTCGGATCCCAGTGCTGGCCATCTGCCAGAATAACAAAAACAAAGAAAAGGAGACACCATCCCATATACTCTTTCTCTTCAAAAGATAAATAGAGAAGAATTTTCTGATTGGCCATAGGCAGTCCCCCTTGAGAGTTTCACAAAAGTTTTGTAGAAATGTACTATATAACTGTAATCTCTCTTTTTTCAGGGTCTGCTGGGAAAACAGCAAAAGAAGGAAATTAAGGAGATGCTCCTGTAATTTACCCAGGCAACCCCAGCAAGGTCAATAGACAGATCGTGTTGCAAGGAGAAAAGCTACAGGCATCTGAGGAAAAACCATTGCAAAACAGCTTTGACCATAAAGCCAACCTAGAAGACTTGGACTACCAGGTGCAAGGTGAGCTAGAAGAATGCAACAAAGAAGCTTGAAACAAAAAGTAGTGTTAGATTAGGCAGTGCTTAGTAACAGCAAAAGACTGGTGAGACAGAACCAAGTCACAGAAAGGTGTTTCTTTATATCTTTCGCTTGTATATCAGATCTAAAATAATATGTCATAATCCTGGTTATGTTTAGTTATCTGAATAAAAAGTTCTGTTTTATTTTTTTAAGGCTAGGAAGTAGATAAACATGTAAAAATATCTGTTAACCTTTTTCTGTTTTTTTATGTGCAGTCTGGTATCACGTGGAAATAAGACACTTACCCTTCCCTTCTTGAATAATGAACTTCCAGACTTAAATCTAAAAAATGGCCAAAATGTTATCCTTGCTTTCTTTATATACATACAAACACACAAAACCAAATGTGCATGCATACACATGTTCCTAAAATGCATCCAGTTTTTATAATCTTTCAAAGTAAACAATATGAACAATATGAACAATAATTATTTGGTATCACCTACTACTCATTACATATTTGTATTTCCCTGTCTCAGAGTTATTCTTTTATAGTTGGTTTATTTGAATCAGATACAAAGAAGGGCATACATTTCATTTGGTTATTGAATCTAAGTCTCTTAATTGAAGAAACTAAGCTACTTGGGTAATAGAATGCTCAACATGTTAGGTCTGGCTGATTGTTGTTATTTAACTTTTTTCTCTATCACCCAAATTTATTTAAACTTGGAAGTTAGATCTAGAGGCTTGACTGGATTCAGCTTTAACTTTTTTTGGCAGGAATTCTGCCTCCTTGGTGCTGTGTACTTCACGTAGAGTTGCCTCAGGAAGCACATGTGGTCTGGTTGTCCCTCTTTTAGTGATTCTATGATTGAACAGTAGCTTTGGGATATAGCATCCTGATCCCTCTATTGTGAAGTTCCCTCATAAGTTTTGTTTACCTAATGATCTTATCCACCAGTAATCATTTCCTGAATACATTATTTCATTAGGGATTATAGAGATGATATTAACCCCCTCTAAACCTGTCATTCCTTTTACATTTATTAACTGGAATTCTTTTATAAAGAACTTCCCTCATCAGCTAGTATCTGGTGACCCTGAAATAGTTTATACAGGAAAGACAGGGCAAATACTTAATATTTCCCTTATAATTGACAGTTTCATAGTTGGTGCTTTAATTTCTTCAAAAGGTGAAAAATGATGTTTCAGGAAGAAGGTTCCATTTTTCTTTTCTTTATCATTGTAAATTCATGAACTTTTTATATTTGTTATGTTTTTATTAATTGTAGTACTGTATTTTGGGGGTGGGGTCTCATAGTTCTAATTACTCACCCAGACATGCCAAGATAATTAATACACATAAAGTGTTCATACAAAGAAGCGCTTAGAAGACATTAGCCATTATTAGCATCGTGAGTTGTTAAGCATCACCCAACCCTCTGAATAATGGTACATCATTCTCACTTTGCAAATGGGGAAACTGAGGCACAGGAAAGTTAAGTTCCCTCTATTAGAAAGTGGTGGGGCCAAGACTTGAACCAGGTCTTGCTGACCTAATGGCCTGGCGAATGAGAAGACATGGACCCAAAAAGATAAGGCAACATCATGAGGTCCCGGGTTTGAATCCAGCTCTACCTATAATTAGCAACTGACTGTACAAATGATTCTGCCTCTCCGAGCAGGTTTCCTTCTCTTTAAAATGGATATGCCAGGGTTCTTGGGAGAATCAAATGAGACAAGGGGCTTTAAAATGCCCCTAGCACACTGCCTGGTGCATAGTAAGCACTCGATAAACTACCACCACACCACCGCCATCATCACCTTCCCAGTGCTCACTCAGATCCTGGGAGCAGAGGAATGAGGTATAAGGGGGAGGGGGTGGACAGGAGGCACAGGTGCAGCCAGCAGCAGGTGCTGCAGCTGTCCCTGCACTGCCTTTTAACAGGTACATAGACTGAGGTCCAGAGAGGGGCAATCAACTTTCCACCATCATATAGTTTGCTCCCGTGGAGCATCCTCACCAGAAGCCAGGTCAATGGAACAGGATAAAGGGGGAGATTGGTCCCTCAACCCACCTCTCCCTCCACCCCCTGCAGGCGCGTGCCCATCAGTCCCCCACTGGGGACAGCGGCCAGTGAGCCGCGCTGGGCCCAGGACAGAGAGCTGTCAGGAAGGGGGTCTGTGCACGTGCACACGCATGCACTGGAGCAAGGGCCTGAGAAGGAACAGGTGTTGGGGGGGCCACACTCCAGGAGTGCGTGGCCCCGGGCCTCCCCGCCCTCCCCGCCCTCCAGTACCCCTCCCCCTTCCTGTTTTTTTTTGGGGGAGGTGATGCTCGAATAACATCTTCATTGTTCATTGGGAGCCCCTTCAAGTTGGCTCCTGTGTATACATATAGAAAAGATAACCTATCATATGCGAATTACAAGGAGTTTTCACGTAGTGAGTACATATTTAACCACTACCAAGATCAAGACACAGAACATCCCAGAAGCATCCCATCATATTAATTTCTTTGGCCCTGCTTTTTTGATACAACAGGTTACCCCAAACGCCTCTTGTGCATTTTGTACCCCAGTCTAAGAATCAGCTATTCCAAGGGTCACTGGTTTGTTTTGATAAGAGATGGAATTTAGAAACTACAGTATGGTCATTAGAGGCGCTCATTCCCATGAGTTGTCAGTGTTTCCAGGCCTTTTCAAGGGACAGAGTAGGAAATACATATCTTTAAAAAGAAAAAAATTATGAGTTCATATTGATTTTCATAAGTTAACTTAGTGGAGTTTTAATATTACTTGATTTTATGTTTGTATCTTTTTTTCTTTTACACTGGAAAGCTTGGTTCAAAATAACATTATAAACTTTTTTACTTTATCCTTTGAGTACATAAAATAGTTTCAAATTAATCTCGGCATTACAACTACTAATTACTATTATTATTTTTTGTTTTTTAGTTTTTTTAACTTTCTTTTTTCTTTTTTTTATGCTCTGTTTTTTTTTTTTTTAGGCAGATGGATGGTACAGGGACCCAGTAACCTTGGTGTTATAAGGCTGCTCTCTAACCAACTGAGCTGACCAGCCTATTGTTCTATTTTTATGTAGAGAAAATCTTGCATGGTAAGGAGTTAACTACAAGTTTGTTTGTTTACCTTTTATTATTATCATTATTTTTGTTTTTTCATAATTTATGCATGAAGTCAGAAGATTAATTTTTACCTCAACTCTATTTTTAGTATTAATGTTGATATGTTTCTTGGCAGTGAGATTCAGTCTCTTAAATCTTTAGTTCACCAGATAATTTGACTTATTTGCAACTTATTGAATCACATTCAGGAGATTTTCCAGGAGTGACAGTGGGATTATTGTATTCTTTGGATGACAGATCAGTTGCTGCTGTGTTGAATGCATTTATTAGTGTCCCCCCTTCATTATAATGCAGGTTCAGAAACAAAAGAAAGATTAACACTGTAAATGATGCAGGGATCCTAAAGGTGTCCCGGTCTTTTTATCTGCTTACTTATTTTTGTTTGACAAATAGATATTTTATGGTACTTATTTTGGAATGATTTTTTTTTTTCCTATGGTCAAGTGATCAAGTGCTTTGATTTTTGGACACATTTTGTAATATTTGACCCTGAGAGAATGTAAGTGTTCACAGAAAATATGGGAACAGTTAGTCTCTCCTTATTTACTTCTAGCCATCTGTTTATTCATCCATTCTTCCTGTCTTTTTCCTTCAACCAGCTAATTCTTTGAACCTGGATCTCAGAGGTAGGCAATGGGAGGGAAAGAGAGCTGCATCATTCCCCTTTTAGTCTTTTAAACTTTTAACCTGTCACCTCACAATGTCTTGTTCCCAAACTGTCATAAATTTGGCATGTAATATTTTTTCAAATATGATTTTATACATGGAAGAATGATTAATATTTTAATTACTCTAACTTTGAGGTGATTCAAAATTTTACTTTATTGACTTTGCACATCTAATGAAAAAATGCCAGAAAATACTATGAACCAACAATACAGATCTACTTTGAAAGGATTGGCTTTCAAAGCAACAATTCTAAACTTTGTCCCTGTAAGAAGTGACTAAAAAGATGATGGACTAACGCACACACTCCCCAAAACTTCAACTGCATATGGCCAGTGTTAAACATTTAAAGGTTTGAAATGTCAGAACTAACAGTCATCTACATAGAGGTGCTTTTATCATGTGTCTTACATCATCCCTGCTGTGTCTAAAGTGTTCACTTATTCATGTAGGCATTTATTCATCCATTCACTCATTCATTCATTTATACAGCAAAGTCGACTAAATATCTACTCAATATCCACCAGGTATTATTCTGGGCCCTGAGATTATAACAAGGAGAGCAGGAAGCAAGACAGGCGAAGTCTCGGGATAGACAGTAAGCCAGTACACAAATAATATAACTATGGATTGAGACAAGTGATATGAAGGAAATGAAAAGAATACTGTGCTAGAAAGTGACAGGGTATGTACCTATTTCTTATTCTGAGGTGACACTTGAGCTGGGAACTGAAGGGTGAATTGCTGACTAAATTTTCATGTTTAGTGTACTAAATTTGAAAGTACTAAAGAGTTTGTTTAAATAATAACTACGGATTTGTCATTTGAATGTATTTCCAAATGTCTATTTTTTTAAACTGGTATTATAAACAGTTAAACTTTAAGATTAAAATAGTTTTGTCAGCTTCGAAAAAACTGATGAAAACAAGAGGAAATCTTAGGTAAAAGTAAACTCTCTGTAGCATCTTTGTAACTTTTCTGCAAATCTAAAATTATTCCAAAATAAAACATTTAAAAGAGAAACACTAATGAAGAAATACCAAAATGTGTACTAAATCAAGTACAGTGTTGCTTAGCTTTGCAAGGATGAAGAAGCCACACTTATGCAGGAAGGGGCTGCAGGGACAGTAATGGGTGTGGAGACCCCATTACTTGAATACTCTTACATTCTAGACTTTTGTCCCATTGCTCATTTTTGGACTAGACAAATTCTGCCCTTTTTTTAATGCTTCATTTTAACTTCATAAATTTCTGCAATCTAACAAAACTTACAAGTAACGTTATTTTACCTTTTTCCTTTTTTAATGCCCAACTGATTTTTGACAAACGTAAAAAAGCAATTCAATGAAAGGAGTATCACCTTTACAACAAATGGTGCTCTAGTAATTGGACATCCATAGACAAAAGAATGAACCACAATCTAAACTTTATACAAATTTAATTCAAAATAGGTCCTAGATTTAAATGTAAAATTATAAAACTTTCCGGAAAAAAAAAAGTGAAGTTCTTCAGGATCCAGGACTAGGTAATGAGTTCTTAGTCTTTTTTAAAAAACCCTTTGAGTAGGGCGGTTTCAAGATGGGTGGCTGCGGCGGTTGGCGCGGAGTACCTGAGGTGGAAAAGGCGGCCACTGGGCCATAGGCAGCCGGGAAACTTGTGGACCTTCCTCTTGCCATCTCTTAAGGGAGGACCGCTGCTGGTGGCCTGTCGTGGGGGCTGACCGCCACTTTGCCCTTGGCAGGAGAGGCTGCCTCATTTACAGGCAACAGCTTTGAAGTATGGAGCAGGAAAAGAACTGTTTCTTAGCTGCAAAAGCGAGTCTCGAAACAGGGAACACAGCGCCAGGGCTGCTGTGGATGCAGACAGGATCCCGGAGGCTGGGGCTGCGCTGAAGGCAGCCAGCTGCCCTATTCATGATTCGAGGTTTCAGACCGGCATAAAAGAAGAATCCTGGGAGCGCCCGAGCCGTGCCGCGGGACCAAGTGAGCATCCCAAGGCGGCGGGAACCGAGAACAGGGAAGGCGACAAACCAGAGGCAGAGAGTGAGCGCCCGACCTGGCACAGCCCTCTGAGTGACCCCCGACCCGGCCCTGCTCGGGGGGCTGATGCCCACCCGGCTTCCGCCTGCATCACCGGGTCACTCACCGCCCCGGGGCTGCCTCCATTTTCTCAGGTGGTGGCAGCTCCGGCCTGGCTCAGCCAAGCCTGTCCTCCTCGCCCGGCTCGGCTCCTCACTGAGCCTTCCCGCTTGCTTGCCCCGGCACGGGGCTTCCCGGGGCCTGCGGGCCGGCCTCCCCTCCCACTCCCTCCACCGTCCTCTGGTGGGGTTGGTGGTGTGGGGCGTCCCCGGCCAGCGTCGGGAGGGCAAGGACGTACGGGCGGGGCCGACTGTCACGCCACCACACCCTGGACTCCGGCCCCCGGTAAACTTCCTGTTACTGGGAGGCAGATACCATCTCTGTGGCCACCAGCTCGGAAAAACACCTAACCAATTTCTGGTTAGGAATAGTGTGGTAGGAGAGTTCCCAAGTCCGCTTGAACCTGCCGGAGAGCTGACTGCAGGTGGGCACCGGACTCGGTCCGTGCCAGGGGGATACAAAGGTGAACCGTGTACTGCGGGCTCCTCCCCCGAGGAGCTCAAGCTCTGGTGTGGGAGATAAGACAAGTACACAAATAACCGCGATACCAGGAGGAAGGTGATAAGTCCCGAGAAAGATCTACATAGTGCTACAAAGGCACCCAGAGCGACCGGTCGTCTGTGCCTAGCAGAAACCTGGTAGACTTCCTGGGAGAGGCGGTGCCGAGCAGGGTCATGAAGGCCCAGCTGATAGACAAGGGTTGCAGAAGACGCGTCCCAGCCCAGCACAGTGTGCACAGAGTGGGGAGACGTGCGGCCAGGGAGGCGGAGACTCGACAGAAACCACACATCCTGTGGGGTCGCCACTGCACGATCCAACAGCCCGGGCCAGAGCACACGGAACAGGGAGAAGTCCTGCACGGGAAGTGAAAGCTCAGCAGAGATCACACACCCTGTGGTATGTGACCCAGCAGCCCAGCAGAGTCCAAGCTGACCAGAGAGGTGGCTCCCCAGAGAGGCCCAAGACCCGAAGCAACCATACACACAAGGCACTAGAGGCCAACTGAGCAGTCACGGAGGTACCCATACGAAATTGGCAACCACAGCAACATCTTAGTCAACAGTCTCAAACCGGTGGACTGTGAAACCTGCTGCCACAATGAATAAACATCAAAAAAAAGATACCAGAAATACAAAAAATCAAGAAAGTACACCACCAAAAGTTAATAAATCTCAAACTCTAGATCCTATAGAACAAGAAGCCCTTGAAATGACTGACAAGGAATTTCGAGTGATAATTCTAAGGAAACTGAATGAGATACAAGAAAACTCGTCTAGACATCATGATGAAATGAGGAAAAGTATACAGGACCTGAAAGAGGAAATGTACAAGGAAATCAATGTCCTGAAAAAAAATGTAGCAGAACTTGCTGAACTGAAGAAGTTATTCAGCGAAATAAAAAACACAACGGAGAGTTTAACCAGCAGGCTTGTTGAAGTTGAAGAGAGAACCTCTGAACTTGAAGATGGGCTGTTTGAAATAACACAAGCAGACAAAAAGAAAGAAAAAAGAATCAAAGACATTGAAGAAAATCTGAGAGAGATATCAGACAACCTTAAGCGATCAAATATCCGAGTCATGGGTATTCCAGAAGGGGAGGAAAATGGAGATTCCATTGAAAACATTTTCCACAAAATAGTGGCAGTAAATTTCCCAGGTGTAGGAAAAATCACAGATCTTCAGATCCAGGAAGCTCAACGATCTCCAAACGTATTCAACCCAAAAAGGCCTTCTCCAAGACATGTTATAGTCAAATTGGCAAAACTCAGAGACAAAGAGAGAATCTTAAAAGCTGCAAGAGAGAAGCGTCAAATCACCTATAAGGGAGCCCCAATCAGGCTAACATCAGACTTTTCATCACAAACTCTAAAAGCTAGAAAGGAATGGGATGATATATTCAAAATACTAAAAGACAAAGATTGCCAGCCAAGAATACTCTACCCTGCAAGGCTATCCTTCCGAAATGAAGGGCAAATAGTATATTTCTCAGACAAACAAAAACTGCGGGAGTTCACTACCACAAGACCACCCTTACAAGAAATCCTCAAGGGAGTACTGGGTTTGGTTCCTGAAAAATAACTACCACTGCCATAAAAACCTAAGAAAAATCTAAACCCGCTAGTACAATAAAAATGACATTCATGAAGAGAAAACAAGCAAACAAAAACACTATCTACAACCTAAGGAACCAACAAACAAAGAAACCAAACAGTAAATCAGAAAGCAAGGAACAAAAGACACCTAAGACAACCAAACAACCAATAAAATGCTAAGAATAAATCAACACCTTTCAATAACAACTCTTAATGTTAAAGGCTTAAATTCCCCAATTAAAAGACACAGACTGGCTGACTGGATCAAAAAGCAGGACCCAACTATATGCTGCCTACAAGAGACCCACCTCACCCATAAAGATTCACACAGACTAAGAGTGAAAGGATGGAAAAAGATTTACCATGCAAACAGAAAAGAAAAACGAGCTGGAGTGGCTATTCTTATATCTGACAAAATAGACTTTAAACTAAAAACCATAAAAAGAGACAATGAGGGACACTACTTAATGATAAAAGGACTGATCCATCAAGAAGACATAACAATCATAAATATGTACGCACCCAATGTTGGAGCAGCCAGATTTATAAAACAAACTCTATTAGACCTAAAGAAGGAAATAGACACTAATACCATAATAGCAGGGGACCTGAACACTCCACTGTCAATATTAGACAGATCATCTAGGCAAAGAATCAGTAGAGAAACACAAGATCTAAACAAGACTCTAGACCAATTGGAATTGGCAGATATCTACAGAACATTCCACCCAACAACCTCAGAATATTCATTCTTCTCATCAGCACATGGATCATTCTCCAAGATAGACCACATATTAGGTCACAAATCAAGTCTCAATAAATTCAAAAAAATTGGAATTATCCCATGTATCTTCTCAGACCACAATGGATTAAAACTAGAAATTAATAACAAACAAAACTCTGGAAACTATACAAACACATGGAAATTAAACAGCATTCTACTTAATGACATATGGGTCCAAGAAGAAATCAAGCAGGAAATCAAAAAGTTTATTGAAACTAATGAAAACAATGATACATCATACCAAAACCTGTGGGATACTGCAAAAGCAGTATTGAGGGGAAAATTTATTGCATTAAACGCTCACTTCAGAAGAATGGAAAGATGGCAAGTGAACAACCTAACACTTCACCTTAAAGAACTAGAAAAACAAGAACAATCCAATCCTAAAGTTAGCAGACGGAAAGAAATCATTAAGATCAGAGCAGAACTGAATGAAATTGAAAACCAAAAAACAATTCAAAAGATCAACGAATCAAAAAGTTGGTTTTTTGAAAAGATAAATAAAATTGACAAACCATTAGCATGGCTAACAAAAAAAAGAAGAGAGAAGACTCAAATAACAAAAATTAGAAATGAAAAAGGCGATATTACAACTGATTCATCTGAAATACAAGGAATCATTCGAGACTACTATAAACAACTATACACCAACAAATTTGAAAATCTGGAGGAAATGGATAAATTTCTGGACACACACAAGCTCCCAAAACTGAACCGTGAAGACGTAGAAAATTTGAACAGACCAATAACAATAAAGGAGATTGAAGCTGTTATCAGAAGGCTCCCAACAAAGAAAAGCCCAGGACCAGATGGATTCACAGCAGAATTTTACCAAACATTCAAACAGGAATTGACACCGATTCTTTACAAACTATTCCAAAAGATTGAAACGGACGCAAATCTCCCAAACTCATTCTATGAAGCAAACATCATCCTGATACCAAAACCAGGTAAAGATATAACCAAAAAAGAAAACTACAGGCCGATATCCTTGATGAATATAGATGCAAAAATCCTCACTAAAATACTAGCAAACAGAATACAGCAACACATACGAAAAATTATTCATCACGATCAAGTGGGATTCATCCCAGGGATGCAAGGTTGGTTCAACATACGCAAATCAATAAATGTGATACACCATATTAATAAACTCAAACACAAGGACCATATGATCATCTCTATAGATGCTGAAAAAGCATTTGATAAAGTTCAGCACTCATTCATGACAAAGACCCTCTATAAGTTAGGTATAGAGGGAAAGTATCTCAACATAATTAAAGCCATATATGCCAAACCCACTGCCAATATCATCCTGAATGGGGAAAAGCTGAAAGCTTTTCCTTTAAGAACAGGCACTAGACAAGGATGCCCACTCTCACCACTCCTATTCAACATAGTGTTGGAAGTACTAGCCAGAGCAATCAGAGAAGAGAAGGAAATAAAGGGCATCCAGATTGGAAAAGATGAAGTCAAACTGTCCCTGTTTGCAGATGACATGATCCTATATATCGAACAGCCTAAAACCTCTACAAAAAAACTGTTGGAATTGATAAATGATTTCAGCACAGTAGCAGGATACAAAATCAACACACAAAAATCAGTAGCATTTCTTTTCTCCAATAGTGAACATGCAGAAGGAGAAATCAAGAAAGCCTGCCCATTTACAATAGCCACCAAAACAATAAAATACTTAGGAATTGAGTTAACCAAGGAGGTGAAAAATCTCTATAATGAGAACTACAAACCACTGCTGAGAGAAATTAGAGAGGATACAAGAAGATGGAAAGATATTCCATGCTCTTGGATTGGAAGAATCAACATAGTGAAAATGTCCATACTACCCAAAGTGATATACAAATTCAATGCAATCCCCATCAAAATTCCAAAGACATTTTTCTCAGAAATGGAAAAAACTATTCAGACATTTATATGGAACAATAAAAGACCACGCATAGCCAAAGCAATGCTCAGCAAAAAAAATAAAGCTGGAGGCATAACACTACCTGACTTTAAGCTATACTACAAAGCTATAATAACCAAAACAGTATGGTACTGGCATAAAAACAGACACACTGACCAATGGAATAGAATAGAGAATCCAGAAATCAACCCTCACACTTACTGCCATCTGATCTTTGACAAAGGCACCAAGCCTATTCACTGGGGAAGGGACTGCCTCTTCAGCAAGTGGTGCTGGGATAACTGGATATCGATATGCAGGAGAATGAAACTAGATCCATACCTCTCACCGTATACTAAAATCAACTCAAAATGGATTAAGGATTTAAATATACACCCTGAGACAATAAAACTTCTTAAAGAAAATATAGGGGAAACACTTCAGGAAATAGGACTGGGCACAGACTTCATGAATACGACCCCAAAAGCACGGGCAACTAAAGGAAAAATAAACAAATGGGATTATATCAAACTAAAAAGCTTCTGCACGGCAAAAGAAACAATTAAAAGAGTTAAAAGACAACCAACAGAGTGGGAGAAAATATTTGCAAAATATACATCTGACAAAGGATTAATATCCAGAATATATAAGGAACTCAAACAACTTTACAAGAAAAAAACAAGCAACCCAATTAAAAAATGGGCAAAAGAGCTAAGTAGGCATTTCTCTAAGGAAGATATCCAAATGGCCAACAGACATATGAAAAAATGCTCAACATCACTCAGCATCCGGGAAATGCAAATCAAAACCACATTGAGATACCATCTAACCCCAGTTAGGATGGCTAAAATCCTAAAGACTATGAACGATAAATGCTGGCGAGGCTGCGGAGAAAAAGGAACTCTCATACATTGTTGGTGGGACTGCAAAATGGTGCAGCCTCTATGGAAAATGGTATGGAGGTTCCTTAAACAATTGCAAATAGATCTACCATACGACCCAGCCATCCCACTGTTGGGAATATACCCAGAGGAATGGAAATCATCAAGTCGAAGGTATACCTGTTCCCCAATGTTCATCGCAGCACTCTTTACAATAGCCAAGAGTTGGAACCAGCCCAAATGCCCATCATCAGATGAGTGGATACGGAAAATGTGGTACATCTACACAATGGAATACTACTCAGCTATAAAAACGAATGAAATACTGCCATTTGCAACAACATGGATGGACCTCGAGAGAATTATATTAAGTGAAACAAGTCAGGCACAGAAAGAGAAATACCACATGTTCTCACTTATTGGTGGGAGCTAAAAATTAATATATAAATTCACACACACACATACACACTTACACACACAAACCGGGGGGGGGGGGAAGAAGATATAACAACCACAATTATTTGAAGTTGATACAACAAACAAACAGAAAGGACATGGTTGGGGGGGAGGGGGGAGGGAGAAGGGAGGGAGGTTTTGGTGATG